>NW_014544138.1:220393-241646 GCF_000741045.1 Vigna radiata var. radiata | reverse complement strand
GAGAGTTTAAGAAAAGAGAAAAACAAAGTGGGAGTTGGGGAAAAGAAGATAGAATTAGAGAAGCCACTCCCTTACCCTAAAGTCTTCTCAAGAAATGAGAAAGAGAAGCAATTCAGGCGCTTCATGGATGTCTTCAAGAAATTGGAGATTACTATGCCCTTGACCGAAGCATTGCAACAAATTCCTTCTTATGCTAAACACATGAAACAGTTCCTTAGTAAAAAGAACTATTTAGAGGAAGGAATAATTGAAGTTCAAGGGAATTGCAGTGCTATTATGTAGAAGACTCTACCCCCAAAATTCAAAGATCCGGGGAGTTTCACCATCCCTTGCACTATTGGGAATTATGACATAGGGAAAACACTTGTTGACTTAGGGGCTAGCATCAATCTGATGACCCTATCTATGCTTCAGAAGATTGGTGGTCTGGAAGTTAAGTCTACAAGAATGATTTTGCAAATGGAAGATAGATCCATTAGGCATCCCTATGGCGTGATAGAAGATGTGGTGGTCGAAATTGATAAACTCCATTTCCCGGTAGACTTTGTAGTTATGGAAATGGGGGAAGATGCAAAAACACCTCTCATTCTTGGACGACCTTTTATGAAGACGACCAAGGTTGTCATTCATGTGGATAAGGGAATTGTGCTATTGAAAGATCAAGATGATGAGGTAACTTTCAATGTCTTTGAAGCTGGGCAGCAAACTCAAGAAGAACAGACTAGTCCTAAAGCTAAGAATGAAGTTCTATCGGTGACTAGCCTAATAGGGCAAGCTGCCCAAGTGGTCAACAAGAGGGTTAACTGTTTCTCTCCAAAAGTGGAGGACGAGGACGGAGACAAAGAAGAGAAACTTGTTCATCAACACTCCATTTTGGAAAGTGATGAACCCAAACCTGGCAAACTAGTGAAGCTCAAGAACAGGTTATGGGTTATCAAGGCGCTAAAGGCAAATGGGGTACTTGAAATTGAGGCCCCCTATTCAAGGAGAGTCAAGTTGGTGACAAGAAAAGTGTTGAAATTCTGTTGGTGTCATGAAAGGAAGAAATACACCAACATCAAAAATCAAATTTGAGCATCATGGTGTCAAGCTAATGACGTTAAACGAGCGCTTGTTGGGTGGCAACCCAGTTTTTCTATCCCTTCTCTTTTCACATTTTGTTATTTTGGTGTGTTTTGCTTGTTTGAATTTGGTTTGATATGTGGTCTGTGCAAATTAGTTGTTTAGGAATTGTGCTTTTGTTTTTAAGTTTGTGTTACATTGGTGGAATATGAGTGTTGTGATGTCTTGCTGTGAATAGACTCAATTCAAGTTGTTTAATTGTATTCTGGTGTGCTGGTGCTTGGTTAAGCTTAGTTTGATGAGTTGAGGCATGCTTTATGTGCTTTTGTTGTCAAAGAGTCAAAACTTGAGTTGGAGAGTTGAAAAACCTTGAAAGTGGACATTTGATATGGAGTTCTAGCACTCAATTTCACTCCCTATGGATTTCAACAAGTTTGTATAATGGAAACACACTGATATGGGCTGAATTGAGTGTTTAGAAGTGTCTAAAATCAAAAGTCAAAGTTGAGTTGGACCAATTTTGTGTTCTGCAGAATTCTGCAGAATTGGCGCCCAAGCGCTCTTAAAGGGCACCCAACGCCATTTTTCTCTGTCCAATTATTGCGAAAGCTGTGCCCAAGCGCCTGCTAGAGGGCGCCCAACGCCCCTCTCTACTGCTTCCCAGTTATTTCACGCGCCCAAGTGCCTCCTAAAGGGTGCCCAGGTGTGGAGTCTGCAGAAAAGTGAGTTCTGAGGTGGGCTTTTTTGCACAGAACTTGGCCCATTTAACTTTTCCCCAATTTTTCACCCTAGCGCCCCTTTTTCTTGCGCCCTCACACACTCTGACTCCCCACTTTGCATTCTTCTCTTCTCTCACACTCAACCCTGACAACCACTCACTCCACCAATGCCACTCATTCAAATCACATTTAACCACCACCTCTTCTTTCTCTCACGGCCACCCCAACCACCACGTTCTCCACTCACTCACTCACTCACATTCCTTCTCCCAAACCCAAGTCATTCACGCACTCACCATTACTCACCACTACCACCTCAATACTCACCATCACTCTTGTTCTCAACCCAAACCCATTCCCTAGTTCCCTTACTCTTCCAGCCACTACAACCTTTCCCACTGCCACTCTCACAACTCTGACCCAATTCTAGAAACTCCCACAAGCCACCCCCACTGTCACATTTGTTCAAGTGCATGCCAAGTGTTTTGTTTTTCGATTACCAAGCACTAGGGAACTCTTGCGCTACTGCCAACTCACTTGTTCAAGTCCTCAATTTCATTTTCCAATCATCTCCAACTCTAGTAGGTTTTTCATGTTTACTGTTTTCGAATTATGTAATTCGGTTCTTGTTTATGATGCATCCCTCTTGCAGATTTGGTCATGTTATGTTCTATTGATTTCCTTGGTTGTGTAATGTGTGATTTTGTGGTTGTATGTCTGGTGGGTGTGGTTGAATGCTAGAGGTTTAGGTTAACTTATTACGATTTTAAATTCCAGTGTGAAGTCGTGGTCACTTTTCTGCTTTGAACTAAATTGGGTGAATTAATTGGATGTTGCTTTGGACTAGAAGTCTAGCCTGTTTTTGAAGAATCACATTGTCCATGCTCGTGACTGCAATGTTTCTGAAACCCTGCAGTACCAATTCTGCATAATCTGCGTCCATGCGCCACCTGCCACTGCCAGACACTACAACTGCATCCTTTTCTGCATAGTTCGCGCCCAGCGCCTCCTGAAGGGCGCCCAGGCGCTACCTGCACACACAACACTATTCTTCCATCCATTTTTGTGCTTTGTTTTTGCTTTATTATGTTCTTGCATGTCTTGTTTGTTTGTCTTTGTTGTGTTACTATGTTGTGCATTGTTAAGCCTTGATTGTGTCTCAAGTTGAATGTTTGTTACTTATGGTGTCGTTCTTGAATGCTAACATGTTACACCATTTGTTTCAAACTTGTAAGCAGGAATGACTGCATCCTCGAACCCCAAGAGAGTCAAGACTATTGGCCACAAGAATGTCAAGGGTAAGAAGAAGAAGGGTAGCTATTTTAGCCACCACTTCCTTTCCCAGAAGAATGAGGCTCATTTCCAGGTGGTTCAAAACCGCCGCCTGTCGATGGAGAGGAAGGTGGAGCAAATTAGTCTGCATGCACCTGCATTTTGTGTTGAGCTAGGAAGGAGGAACTGGTTGCATCTCCTCAGCTATCCTGAAGCTGCGAGCATTGCGATCGTCAAAGAATTTTATGCCAATGCTCACCATTTTTTTGATGAGGAGGAGTCGTTCCTTAGCTATGTAAGGGGCCGCAGGGTCCCCTTTGATGCGGCCATCATCAACACCTTCTTCAACACCCAGTGGCCTGAGCACCTTGCATCTTGTGAGTTCACCGCTGCTCGTGAGGAGGAGTTTAGGGATGTTGACGTTGAGGATGTGGAGCACGTCCTATGCGTTCCAGATGGCAGCTTTCAGAGAAATAGTCAAGGCAAGCCTCTTTATGTTTGCCGCTCTCTCCTCACCCCGATGCACAAATATTGGATGGCTCTCCTGCATGCCAACATCACTCCTTGCTCCCATGTTTCGAATCTCCTCTTTAGCAGGGCCATTCTTCTGTACTTCATAATCCAGGGCCGGCAGATCAGTTTAGGCCAGATCATTGCTAGAGAAATCTTCAAGTGTGCTCAATCTGCGAATCCGAAGGCTCCCCTTGGGCACCCTTCCCTCATCACTCACTTGTGTGAGCTGGCTGGTGTTGACACGTTAGAAGCACCCTTAGAGCCTCCACGCAAGATGATTGATCTCGCTTATTATAGGAAGTATTGCCTACTTGATGAGGAGGGTCTTCCCATTCCTGCCCCTCAGCCTCCTCAACTCCATAGGCGCCGCAGGCAGGCCCCCCAGGCTCCCCCTCAACAGCCTCTTGGGCCTGACCCGCCTGTTCAGCCTAACCACCCTGCCTCTCACGATTCATTCATGATGGTGGAGATGAGGGAGATGATGCAGAGGATGGAGGCGAAGATGGAGACCCTTCACCAGATCAGTCGTGCCCAGGAAGCGAAGATGGAGGCCATCAACCGGATTGGTCGTGCCCAGGCGGCGATGTTGCGGCATGCTTTTGGGGCCTCTCACCTTGACTCTATGACTCCAGCCGAGTATGAGGCGTATGTAGCTTGGCCTGGGGACCAGGCTCCCACTGCTGGAGGAGGTGGCTTGTCGTCTGGAGCTCAGGCCATGGAGGAGGATGGCTCTGAGGAGGAGGACTCGGATGCTGGCTGATGGGTGTCGCCGCCTAATCAAATTTGATGTGCAATTAAAGTGCAGTATAAACTAGGGAATGACCCTAGGTCGTCTCTCAAGGACCAAACTACGGTTCAGAATCAGGTCTAACACAGTGGGGGGGGGTTTGAGATGTTGTTTGTGGATGCGGAAAAATTAAAATGAAATTAAAACAGTAAAAACGAAAATTCACGCTAGAACTAGGCAGCTCTGATCTTTGCTCAATGTTTTTACCATAACTTTTTCTACAGAGCTCTAAATGAGATGAGGTTTTTTTTTTCTGGAAAGTAGACTCAATTATCTTTCATTTGATATATAAAACGTAGCATTTGGAACTCTGTTCTGGTTGCAGTTATTTTTCTAAAATCGAGTCCAGAGAGTGAAAATGCTAAACCAAATACGAAAGCAAACAAATATCTAAGCACAGTTAAAACTATTAAAATGCAACGCTTAACTAAAACATTAAATGCCTTGAAGTAAAATTAAATGCTCATAATCACAAAACACATCATCACGACAAAGATGCTAAAAGAAAAGAAAAATTGGTAAGCACATGACAAATGGGAAATNAGAGATGACAATAAGNAAAAGGCACAACGTATGCACCTCCAAACCAATGAATCAACTTTTCATTCCTTGCTGGCCGAATGAAGCAGTCCCTCTTCTCTTCATCATCTAACCGTCACATCATTACAACAAATAATGAAAGTGTTCCTAAATTTACTCCCCAAAAACCGAAACTGCACCCCCTTTTAATCACCATTTTCCTTCATTTTCTAAAAAGCAAAATAAGTGAGCTAAGAAGTAGCTACTGTCACCGTCTCATCACCAAGGTGCAAAAGGCTATTTCTAAAGGAAAAACAATTGTACTCACCGGTGCTTTCGTATCAGATTTCTCCTCTTCTATTTCATTTGAATAAAAACAAAAGAAATTGAAAATGAAGTGCAGCCTTTCTCTAAATCAATAAAGTGATGCAACTTTCCTTCCATCTAAGAGCAATTTAATGCGTAAAAGAAAACTGCAGTAATGCCATTTACTCTTCCATCTAATCACCTCTTCATTTAATGAAAATTAAAAAAAAAGAAAAATGTTGAAACATTGAACAAAACGGAAAGGAAGAGGTAACCTATTTTCATTCCATGAAACTAGAATAGCTAAGTGGCGGCTGGAACTTCTTTCTCTTTTTTTTTATTCAACCAAAATCTCCTAGAAACATGATATCCATTTTCCCTCCCAAAAATCAAACGTTCCAGCCCCTTTGCAACAAGTGAGTCACGGCTGCTGCCTCCAAAAACCAAAATGTGGTGTTCGCTGCACTCTATCTCCAATTGCCGAGAAATAAAAGAAAAATTGGTGCCCAAAGAGAATGACAGCTCCTCACTTTTCCCTAGGGCCAAGTGTCATCCCCTAAAAATGGGTGGGGTCCACCCTAAAATAAAAGGGAACCCTAGGTCTAGTGTCCTACAATTTTGGGACCCTCATAAATTTTTAACAATGGCCCAATGTGCAAAGGTTTGTCCAAAAAGTTTAAACAATAAAAATTACAATACAATTAAAATTAAAATGTCTAATAGTTGAGTCTTGAATTTATTTTGTCTCCTTCCCAATGCTCCAAAGTATATCTCCAAAATTTCCCTACAGTTAATAATGCAAATAATTAGCTCAGAATATTCAAATTAATTAAAATTAGAATTTCTGGTCAAATTAAGCACTATTAACAGAAACGGGAAAATACCGGGCAATTAAGCACAATTCCCTGATTAATTCTAGCACAATAAACTAAGTAAAGTCGAGAAAATATTGATTCATCAATATGCAATGAACAACACAATCATGTTCTCAGATATGCTTATACAAATTTAACACAGTAATGAAAAGCTTATAATATGTAAACACAGAACATGTAACACAGAATATACATGTGTTATTAATTATGTGTTGTCATCATAAAAAACACATATGTTATTGAGATTGGGTTAAGCAAAACTTGTGGTCTCCCTATCAACAATCTCAACAAGTATAATTGTCCCTATACCGAAAGTCTTCCTAGCAGGGTATTCAGGTAAACAAGTCTCGTTAAGAGGAATGACGATAAGGGTTACTTGTGATTGTGGTTGGTTGGGAATGCTTCCGCTGGAGGGGGAATATATCTATGTGGAAGGGACTCACCCTCGAGGGGAAGATTGCTGGGAATCTAAGTAAATTAAAAAGATGAATGAATATTACCAAAAAAATAAGACACATTTAATGGATCATAATGTATTAAATTATACTTGGTGTTAATATTACGCAAAGATCAGTTTCCTGATTTGTTGGGACAAATCAGCAAGTGTACCGAGTCACACAAGTAATATAAAATGGTAAAACCAAGTATTGTATCCCAGAGGACTCTTAGACGAGACTTAACTGATCATAGAACTTTTGGTTGAACTGATAATTTCATTTGTTGTTTTCAGATTGAATCTTCGTGATTAGGTGCTCTAAGAACTCATCGAGAAGAACGTGATGATCTTTCTTTGAAGAGGTTCTGAAGGAGAAGATTTTTGTGCTGACTGGCTGATCATACTCTGCACATTGTGGTGCTTGCTCGCTGATCAAGAGTTCTCTCAATCTTTGTAAAGATTGTGATTGTTGTTCTTGTTGATTATAGGGGTTAACTCGTGGAGTCTTGACACTTTGAGGATTGTTCAAAGTGGGTTGCAGATTGCAGAAGAGGAGATATTATGCTACAGATCTTGCTGTGTGTATTGCCTATATTTTGGTTAGAGGGTTAGAGAGGTGTTTTATATTTTTGACGTGAAGGTCTCTATAAAAGCCTTGTTGTAAGAACCTTGATCATTATAGTGCATTTGCTTCTGGATTGTGGAAGGACACTGGATGTAGGCATTGAGGCCAAACCAGTATAAAAACCTGCGTTTGAATTCTCTATCCCTACTCTTTTACATTCAGTCGGCTTTATAAAGATTAATTCTTCTTTCATAAATCAAGTCATGCGTCAATATATAGTATTACACAAAATAGATGCGTTTTAATCAATTACGTTATTAATCTAGTCGAATATATTTCTTAGTTATAAAAGAATAATAGAAGTCAAATGTATTAATTGAAAGCGCGGATTTAATGTAATCGATTCATAATAAATGCTTGGTCAACATATTTAAAAATATGACCGTTGTGACAGTTATGTCAAGCATCTAAACAGTTTTCAAAACAATAACTAGCTTAGTCGAATACAGGTTGCGTGTAATCGATTAAGTAGAAACACTTAGCACATTTTTGAAAACTTTCCTTCACAAAATTCATCATAACACTCCTGAAAAAGATTTGTGCAAACACATGAGTTTTAATCGATTTCACAAATAATGTAATCCACTTAAAACTGTTGTTTTACAACACTTTAAAGTTCAAACATAATGCTTGTGGTTTTTCATTTCTGAAACCTTATGTTATTCATACACAAATAAAATCACATATTAATCATAATGTTATGTATTGATCAACATAATATGTTCACAGACATGCTTTTACAAATGCAACACAGTAAGCATAAGCATGTAACATGTAACATAGTGCATACACATGAGTTTTTATTAACTATGTATTGTCATTATAAAAAACATAGATATCACTGAGATTGTGGGTTCAACTAAACCTATGCTCCCCTATCAACAATCTAAAAAATAAGTCCTTAAGATTGTTGTAAAAATTGCTAACAAAATTACGAACAATATTTCTTGAGGCGTGTAATTTCAATGTTCTTAAGGACTTATCCACGGTGTATTGCACAAGTCCTCCAGGATACAACAAGAACTTCCCAAAAGTATTTGAGGATCTCAAAACCAACAAGAAACTTTAAAAGAGTTTATACCAAGAAAATAAAAGTTAGAAATAAGAAAAGAAAAGAACAAATAAAATTAAGAGGAAGAGCTAAAAAAGGTGTGATATGTGAGAATGAGAGCTAAAAATGGAAGGTGTTTTGTGCCATTTTTTTTTCATGGCAGGAAGAAGGTGTTGTTCTATTTATAGAGCTAGGGGAGAACGTAAGGCAACCCTAAAAGTCAAAATCAAACAAGGTAGGTCAAAGATGGTTGCCAACAAAATTCTAAATGTTGCACTTTTGCATGTTGTCATAACTTACGGATGAAAACATCTAGAAAGTGTAATTTGTGGCCAACGTTTCAACACCAACATTCTTTTTCAATATAATATTATTTTTTTAATATTTAGAGAGGAATGATTGAGTTTGTAATCTCTCTTAAGATGTTTTTATAACTCAAAAGAGAAAGAACTTGTTCATAGTGAAGTTTTTCTGTGAATGTATATTGAAGTTTTTTAACACCATAATTGAAAAATGTTAAATTATTATGTGTTTAGTTCTTTTCCTTCTTCTTTATCTTCTTACTTCTTTATTTTATTTTTCTTGTTCTTTATTTACATTGTATTACAAGTAATTTTGTATTTCGATAAACATGTTTAGTAATTTTCATAATAGATTAGTATAAAGAACATAACATTTGCATTCAATCATCATGAATTTTGTTAAGTATAAGGTTAATAAGTTCATTGGAGTTAATGACTTAGGATTATGACAGTTGAAGATGTGCGCACATTGGTTCAACAAGACTATCAAGAAGTTTTGAAAAATCAAGCCAAATTTGATGTTGCCATGGCTAAAAATGATAAGAATACATTATTGAAAAAGTGGAATTATTTTAAGGTCGTTCTATAAGGTGTTAAGGTAATCTCAAAGGAGAATAGAGCTTGTATATGAAAAAATTCAAACTGTATAACTCCTCAATATTCCATAGATGAGTAGATGATTACATATGTTGTCCAAGTCTTGGAATATTCGATTAAGACAGCAAACACAAGAAAAAATATGTTCCACTCACTAGGTTTGCGTGTTCTTGAACATATTGTAAGAACTCGAAAACTTCATTTTCATACTCTTGATTGATACGAGGTTCATTCATTTAGCTTCGATCCATACTATTTTTAAAAGGTTTATAAAAAATAAAAATTCAAAAAATCACATTAAAGAATTAATTTAACTTACAAGAAACATACAAATATCAAAGACAAATACAACAAACAACACAGAAAGTACAATAATGAAACTAAAAATTACGTATGGAATTATTTATGACTACATTGTAATGTCTATCAAAACCAGCAAACTAAACTTGATAGAAGGGAGTCATTAGCAGCAATGGACAGGGGAGAACTTCTCTTTCTTCGTGATGGACGTTCATGGAGAACAAAAACACCAAATGAATATAAAAACAACAATCAAAATCATAACCACTACTTGTAGAAACAGATACATTTAGGGTAAATAACACAAAATTGACCTTTGTTCTTCCTTTGTTTAGTGAACGAACCAATTGGTTCACTTGGGGGATGAAGTTTCAACTCATGTAAGCATGTCAATACTAAATGAAAAAACGATAGCAATCGGTCAAAACTAACAAAATACACCAACAAAGTAAAGGGAAACACTTTTGCAAGATGTAAATGAGTAAAAACTAACCTTTATTCTTCCTCACACTTGTCTCTGAAAACACAACATGCCTAAGTTACGTTTTTACAAATTTTTGAAGGACATATGACATCGGAAAGAGTGTAATTTCGACGTCGTATATGGTAGTAAATTCTTACAACTACCCGCAAAAAGTTTTAATGTTTTCACACAATTCGAAGGACATATAACGTCGAAAATCACCTTTTACAACGTCTAATTAATGTTTAGGGTTTAAAACCTATGCAGAAATTATCCTTGTGATTAGTTAGTGAGCAAATACATAAAGTATTTGTTTCTCAGTTTTAAACATATGTAACTCTTGAAACACAATGTACTCTTCTCCTCTCATGTATCTTCCTTGCACCTTTACTTCTCTATTTTTGTTCTCTCTTTCAATGCTTTTTTTCATGTTTATCTATTTATATCTTCTTGGGCATAAAAACAAGGACAATATCTATACCTCTAACACATTCTTTATCCATTAAAGTTTCCCTCTTTACCATATTTAGAGTCATTTTTAAGCTTTCCTGGAGATGTTTCTTATAGTTAGCTTTCAAAACATTTGTATGCTCTAAATCATTAGTTTTCTATCTTTAGATTTCAATAAGCTCCTTCATGTTCACAATACCTATACATAAATGTGACGAGTCTACGAACAAGAAAAGAATAGATTTTGTGAACACGAAGGACCTGATTGAAATCCAAAGGCAAAAAATTATTGATTTTGAGGATACAAATGTTCTGAAAGTTGGCTGTAAGAGACATCTTCATAAAAGCTTAAAATTGGCTCTCAATAAGGTCAAGAGGGAAAATTTAATGGGTAAAGAATCTAAGAGATGTCAAAATTTCCTTTTTCAGACATCGAATTGCTTCATGGATACCTAAAAGGTCATTTCTGTGCAAGTTAACATGATTCATACAACCACATAACGTCCAAAAGATGAAATTTCAACATTAATTGACATTGAATTTCCCCTTTTCAAACGTCAATTAGCCATATAATATCAGAATTTAGAAATTTTTGATGGCTAAGTAGGAAAATTATTTATAGCAATGTCACCAGTCATTTTTAACGTTGGATTTTTTTTCAATGCTGACATTGAATGCTAGACGTGGAAGACTTATTTCGCTCTAGTGTATCTCTCTTGTTTTTTTGTTTCTCTATTATGTGTCATGTTCTTCTTTTGTAATAATCACCTTATTAGTATGAGCAGATGGAGATGCAAGTGTAGAGACACCTTTTTGGTTGGGGAGTTAGTTGCTTGAGTGATATTAAATCATGTTAGATATAGTCTTATAATACAATCATAATATACTAGATGGATAATGTATATGGGTGATATTACTATAGTCCTTTCTTATAAGATTGTAATGATATACGACATACATTGAATTATCAGTATGAATATTCATCATAAATGTTATATTTTAATAGTAATAATGATGAATCATAATTAATAATAATATATAAAATGAATCAAAATTAATAATAACTTAATAAATAATAATAAATATAATTAAATCAAATTAGGGATATTACATAGTGCTGTCAAAATGGGTTGAAGCCCGTGAGTTAACCCGGCTGACTACCGGTTTAAGCCGGGTTAGGTTGGAAGAAAATGCGAAAATTTTGATGTGAGCCAATTTTGACCCGGCTCACTAAGAATCCGGCTCACACGGGTTGAACCCGTGGTGGGTCGGGTTGGTTCACCAACCCATCTATTTTTTTTAATTAAATCAAATTAATTAAATTAATTATTCAAATCCTATTTTTTATTGAAATCAAATTAATTAAATTAATTATTCAAAATGCACAACCTTTATTTAGGTTATTTTTACACTATTTAAACATCATATATATATATATATATATATATATATATATATATATATATAATATTTTTACAATATGTAAACATATACGATATTTTACAATATTTAAACATCCTATATATACAATATTTTTACAATACTTTTAATAATGAATAACACGGAAAAATATATACAATATTTTAACAATCACTTAACTACTTCATCAAACACTTTTCATTGTTTAATATACACAATCATAAATAAAATCATAAAATATCCTATAAAAAACATCCTTTATGTAACTAAGATTTTTCAGTTTTTTTATATTAGTTATTTCAAAACTAAGATTTTTTAATTTTTTTACATTAATAAATACAAAATAAACACATGTTACTTAATAATTTAGATTCTTCAGTTTTTTAGTTTCTTTTATATCAATTGGTCCAATTATTATTGTTTCAATTTGATCGATCAAAATAATATGTTATGAGAATCTTAGAAGAAGAGGGTGAAAAATTAGGTGAGTCAATGAGCCAATCCGTTTAATCCACCAACCCGTGGTGGGTCGGGTCGGGTTCAAATTTTTTCGGCTCGTTAATAAATGAGCCAGGTTGAGTTGACTCACTAAATAGCCAACCCATGGTGGGTCGAGCCGGGTTACCTGTTTTGACAGCTCTAATATTACATGAATAATGATTTACATTTTCTAATGAAAATAATTTATCATCATTTATAAATATATTATTTTAATATAATAATATTAACATGTATATTAATGTATAAAATTATCACTTAATTTATTAAGATTTATATTTAACGTAAATTATTGTATTTGAAATATTATCTTAAAATAACCTTAATTTATTTATTTTTTAATTTTTTTACAATACAATGCACAAAATTGAACCTTTTTTTTTTCTTTCTACACATTTAAAAATCTTTTTAATTTAATTCATAATTATACTATTTTTATTGAAATTTATTATCATTACAATAAAGCTGTAAATTATTGATAGGTTTTACGGACGAATTTAAGTTTGTCAGTAATTATAATTTATCAGACAAAATTATTGACAATTTTTTTTTTAAAAATTGTGTATGGTCATATGGGAAAATTATTTGACGAAAATATTCGTAAGTATTGTTTGTCGATAGAAAGATCCATCGGTAATTAAGTGGAATGAAGATATAAAAAATTTGATATTCCTTTCTTACTTTCTCCACCAAAACGCATAACCTTTTCACCCAAAGTTGAGATCTACTTTCTCTCCCAAAACCAATGACTAAGACCCATCGTCACTGTGACACATCCTTTTAGTGAGCCTGACCTTGTGACATTGCCCACCCTATCCTAAGGTTGCAATCATTGAAAGGGGCTATTGTCTTATTAGATTGAAGACATTATTGCATTGGAATCTCTTTTCCCAGTTATGAGTTCCATTACCTAAAACTCAGTGGGTCGTTCGCATTTTTTCCAATCCCTTTACCCATTCATGTTTTTGTCTTTTAATCAACTTAGTCACCCTTTCATCATCGATTCATGCATTCATCCACTGATTAACATTGGTAAGTTTAAGGTTTTGACTTTAACTTAATGCATTTCACATATTCGTTCACTCATACGTCCATTTTAGCTGTTTGCATATGTTAGGATACAAACAAAGTCCCACATTGTATGGTACCAAAAGCAAATCCGTGAGGGTTTGACCTAGAGCGGACAATATCTTACCATGGAGACCTATATGTGTGTTGACTCTCCTTATAATTGGTATTAGAGCCGATGGTTCAGGTTTGGTGACTGGGTTCAAACGAGTATGTCTCTCCATGGTAAGGTGAAGCCTTGGTAGGTGGTCAGTGGAAGACAACCAGATGAATCATGGGAGATGGAAGTGGAGAACCATAGTCCTTTGTTTGGGGAGAGGATTGTTATGATACAAACAAAGTCTCACATAGGATAAAACAAGAGATGAACATAAATTTATATAGACATAAGATACCTCCATTGGTAAGAGGCCTTTTGGAGTGGTACCAAAAGCAATCCGTGAGGGTTTGGTTCAAAAGGACAATATCTTAACATGGAAACCTATGTGTGTGTTGACTCTCCTTACATCACAACCGTTTGATTTTGAATGTGGTTCTTGAATTGTAGATTATCATTTGGGTGGAAAATCCCACTACCATTTTTTTTTCTCTTTTGACAAAGGTGTGTCTCCAACCCGTGCTCCCATTTCAAGTGTATTTTAGTTCTATTTTTTTTATGTAAAGAATATACACTGTTTGTTGTTGTGGATAATGTACCTTTGTGTGTTTTCTAATCATCCAATTGTTAAGCATTAATTGGTGATGCATTGTAATTACTTTGATTGTAATAAATCTTCAACGACGTAATATCCTCACACAAGCCACACACTCCTGTATCAAATAAAAATCTCGTAACTTTCACTAATAACAACCAAAAGCTAAAAAGGAAGGCTAATATAAAGGAAAAAAGATTCAATTCCATAACTTTGCATTTCAGAACTAAAATTAATTTGTATGTGTTTGAATAAAGAAGAAATCTACATTTCAAAAGTAAAATCAGTTAGTAGGTGTTTTGTGTCTGATTTTTACTTCGACGACTTGGAAGATTATAGGTTTCGAATTGTAACATGAATAAGCATTATTTGTTTTATTTTTGTTCACTTAAGTAGATTTGAGGAAGAATAATTGAGAGGATTTGAGAGAATTTGAAGGTAAATTTTTTTGTTGTTTATTTGAATAGATTTGGAGGTAAGTGAGAGTAGATTTGGAAGTAAAATTTATGAGAATTAATGTAGGATTTTGTTTATGTGATAGATTAAAAAAATTTACTTCCAAATTCATTCCCACTTACCTCCAAATCTATTCAAATAAATAACAAAAAAAATTATCATCAAATCCTCTCAATTATTCTCCTCCAAATCTGCTCAAGTGAACATAGGATTAGTAATGAATTCAAAATTGTAATTAAAAATAAACACTACGAAGAGAATATGGGAAAATCAAATCAATTTTTTCCTTCATTCTTTATGTTTATAGTCATAATTTTGATAATGATTTTCTCACATACAATTTTAATATAGAGAACAAATGAACTTTACCTTTAAACCTATTCTAGACAAGAAAGAAAGTCCAAAAACTCAACATGCCTCAACCAAGTGATTAACATAGTTTCACACAAATCGAGATAATGTTTCAAGCATTCATTTGATTAGTTTCTGCAAACAGTAAGCCATACTGTGTATGTAAGGTTGTGTAAATTATAAAGATTAAATATACAAGGGCAAAAACCTAAAATATGGATAAGTAAACCTAAAATATAACAGGCACAATCAAATTTGAATTAATTCTGTCATTATTTTAAAATAATGAAACTCAGCTCATGATCGTCAACAAGTCCATCCTCGACTTAGAAAAGTGACACTTTTGACTGCCTTTTATTCTTTGGAATATTACACATCGCGGGTTGGTATTCATTTATGAAGTCAACAAGTCCACCCTCCACTTAGAAAGTGACAGACTTGATTGCTTTATATTGTTTGGAATATTACAATTGAAAAATATCCATTGACAAAACACTTAACATACATCTAAAAAGAAAATAGAAAAATGATATTTTAACATCATTTTTTGACACCATTTTGACACTGTACACGTGTCAAAATGTAGTTGGACAATTTCAAATTAAAAAAAGCTGAAGTAAGGATATATTTAGAAGAGAAAAACCAAAGTTTACTTTTTAAATATCATTTCTCAATAAAATAAAAGTAAAAGTAGGTTTAAAGATCCAAAATAATAAGTTAAATTACAAAACAATTAAAAAAAATAATAAAATAGAAGAGTAATCACTGTTCATGGTTAGTTAAAGTCAAGCCACCAATGCTGTGATGAATATGAACCATTCAATCCGTCATCTAGGATAACTTATTAGATTGGTTTTCTCATATAATATGTAGAATTGTTTTTAATAATGGCAATCAATCTTGTGAATTAAAATGGCATTAACTTCCTCGACTCTGGCATTCTTGACATCATTCCTTTGCCTGTGTACGTTTTGTGTTAATGCAGTCATTCACAAGGAATTTTTGCATACAGGACAATCAATGGGAACCTCAGACTCCGTTGTTTCTTATAACGGGAAGTTCGAATTGTGCTTTTTCACCAGAGTCAGAGATAACTCAACCAAGTACTACGTTGGTATACGGTATAACAGGGCCCCAAACGACAGGAACAAGATTGTGTGGGTTGCTAACCGTTACTACGCATTTCAAGCACCATCAGCAGTTCTTACCATTCAAGATGGAAATTTGGTGATCAAAGATGGACAATTTATATACAGTGTCAACAAGGTTTCAAACAATATCAGTATCTATGCCATGCTCTTGGATTCAGGAAACTTGATACTGCTGAAAACCTCAAATAAACAGATTTTTTGGCAGAGTTTTGATTATCCAACGGACACCCTTTTACCCATTATGAAACTAGGAGATGAATATGATGCAGGAAGCAATTTTTCATTGCGAAACACTTGGTCATTGCGATCATGGACAAGTGCAGATGACCCTGCACCTGGAGCTTTTTCCCTTCAGTATGATTCCGGCAGGTTCAACCTAATCATCAACAATGGTTCTAATGTTTCCTGGATTGACGACAGGTACAACGATACTATTGGCAAAGTTTTTGGACAAACCGGTGTGTATACGAACAGCTATTTCACTTTGCCAGTTGTTAATGACTCTAGGCTGGTACTAGAAGTGTCCGGTGAGCTCAACCAGGAGTATTGGTCTGACGAAAAACAAGTTTGGATTTCTAGTCAGTCGACGAAGTGTGCTAACAATTTGTGTGGAGCCTTTTCCATCTGTAACCCGAAAGCTCTTCGCCCTTGTGACTGTCTTTATGGTTTCAGGCCCTCTGATACTGATTCTTGGAACAATGGGAAGAAATCCGCTGGCTGTGTAAGGAACAAAGGCTTATCTTACTGCAGTAACAGTGTTAAATCCAACGATAAATTCAAGCAACTTTATTATGTGAAATCACCAACTTTGGACAGTCTCACGAAAATCAATACAACAACAACAAGAGAGTGTGAAAGTACTTGTTCTAGAAATTGTTCTTGCGTTGCTTACGCTTACTATGTGAACGGAGATTGCCAGTTGTGGCTTGGTTCGGTATTGAACCTAAAGAACGTCTCAACAGATGTAGCCAATTCTGATGATAGCAATCCAATTTTTTACCTAAGACTTGCTGCCGTGGAAGTCGATACTTTGGGTAAGTTCAAGAAGCGTACTTTTCTAGACTTTGTGTGTTTCTCAGAGTTAGGAAGACAGAATCCTAAGTTCTTTTTCACTCAACTGCTACTTCTTTCTCTTTTTTCGCTAGAATCACTTCACTAAAAACTTAGATAAATTTATCAGTCAATACATGAATTTTTATAGTTGATAAATTTTCTCTGCAGATTCGAACACAACAAGAGAAAAAGAATCACGACATACTTCTGTGAGCAAGATCCTACTTCTGATTGTTATATTGATCTCCTTTGTAGCGTTTCTTATATTGGGCCTTTTAGTTTACTGGATTAGAAAGAAGAGGAGAAAAGGTAAGAAAGAAACAGGTTTTCCAAGTAAATTCAGAGTATGTTAACTTATGAACTAACTTTCCTCAATCTGCAGGGGAAGATTTGCTCCATTTTGATATAAGAATGAGCATGAAAGTTGAAGATTCTGAGCTTACTGAATCAGATAGGAGTGCCAAAGTGAAGAAGGAAGTCAAATTGCCTTTATTCAGTTTCGAGAGTGTTGCAGCTGCAACTAATAATTTCTCAGATGCAAATAAACTTGGTGAGGGAGGCTTTGGACCCGTTTACAAGGCATGCTCAAAAACTCTATCCTCTCTATATAAACAGCTTTTACCATATAGACAGCTTTTACTACGCCATATATGTGACTTATACTAAGAAAATACAGGGTACATTATTTAATGGGGATGAGGTTGCTGTGAAAAGACTGTCACGGAGATCTGGTCAAGGATGGGAAGAGTTGAGAAATGAAGCTGTGTTAATTGCAAAACTCCAACACAACAATCTTGTTAGACTTCTTGGTTGCTGCATTGATCAAAATGAAAAGATGCTGATTTATGAATTTATGCCTAATAAAAGCTTGGATCTTTTCCTTTTTGGTTTGTATCCTACAGTCTCTGAACTCTCTTAAATATGATCCCATCTGCCAAACTTAAACTTTGGTTGTGACATGACATCTTCAATGATGCATAGCAGATGCAACAAAGAAACAGATGCTAGATTGGGGAACAAGAGTCAGAATAATTGATGGGATTGCCCAAGGAATTCTTTATCTTCATCAATATTCAAGGTTTAGGATCATTCACCGAGATTTAAAAGCTAGCAACATATTGTTGGACAGCCATATGAATCCCAAAATATCAGATTTTGGATTGGCAAAAATATTTGGTGATAATGAGCTTCAAGCAAATACAAACCGAATAGTTGGAACATAGTAAGTCAATTAACTACAACTACTGGTTTTCTTTACATGATCAACCATCTACTAATTAATCTACCTTATGCTCAGTGGTTACATGGCTCCTAAATATGCTGTAGAAGGACTCTTCTCAGTAAAATCGGACGTGTTTAGTTTTGGGGTCCTTTTGTTGGAGATTGTAAGTGGCAAGAAGAATACTGGCTTTTATCAGACGAATTCCTTCAATCTTCTTGGATATGTGAGTTTCTAGATTCCATCCATTTGCTCTTCTCTTCATTTGCATTTTCACATTCAAATTGATTTCATGATTTGTGCATGTTTTAAGCCTTTTTACAAATGGTATGTTATGGCCTAATGAGTTTTCTATTTTGAGAAAGGATTCATCAAAGAGAAATTACATAGATGTAATCTGAGTTCAACCCATATAAAAGATTAATACTACTTTTAATCTAACATCTTAAGACAAAGAGTTTATGGTATTATTTCTTATATAGTGTGCAACTTAGACTCACTTAAATTCTCATCATGAGATGGAGCATACAAAATCATAGTGCCATACCTGAATATGCTCCAAACTTTCTAATTTTGAGGTTGCTTTGTGTTAAATCTTGAAGGCTTGGGATCTTTGGACAAGAAATTCAGGACTGGATCTAATGGATAGTGCATTAGATGACAGTGATACTTTAAGTAATAACAGTCTGCATACTGTGCCAAGATATGTGAACATTGGACTTCTTTGCGTTCAAGAAAGTCCAAAAGATAGGCCAACCATGTCTGATGTTGTATCAATGATTGGGAATGACACTGTGCTTCTTCCTTCTCCTAAACCACCTGCATTTCTAAAGGTAAGAGGTGATTATAGTTCAACATTGCCCTCCTCCACCACAGAAAGATTTTCAGTTAATGTTATCACAAATACAACTCTGGAAGCAAGATGAGTGACTATAAAATCCTATTCCTTGTTCTTGGATTAGACAACAGCTCTTTTCTATTGAAAGTTTTCTGTATCAATTTCTACTTCCCTTATATATTAACCACGAAATCAGGTTATAAAAAACTGAGTCTGAGTCAAACAGTTAAGTGATTATTAAAAAGATAATCATACTTTGAAAACATTTTAACATTATCTGTATCATTTTGTGTTAGGGTATAAGGTGGGAGGATATTCGGTATAAGTTAATTAAAGTAAATAAATATAGTATAGGTTAATTAGAGTAAATAAATATATATTCCAAGNAAATATTTAATATAAGATATTCAGTATAAGTTAATTAGAGTAAATAAATATAGTATAAGTTAATTAGAGTAAATAAATATATATTCTAGGGAAATATTCAATATAAGATATTTATAATTAAGGATATATGCTAGGATAATATATGGGGAGATATTTATATATAGGGATATTTATATTAAATGCAAATATATTCTAGGGAAATATTTAGTAAGAGATTGACGGGAAATAATTAGTATAAATAAAGTTAGAGTCTAGGGTTAAGGGTATGCTTTTGAATTGTGAGTTTTGTTAGAGAGGTTATGCTCTCAGGTGACTGACGGAGGTTATGCTCCCAGTTATTGGTTATTTTCTTTGATACAGTATTTCCATTCAATAAAAGAGGTTTATTTATCTATTTGTCCATTATTAATTCTTTGTGAGAGTGTGTGAGGAAGGCGCTCTAGATACGTTCCATTCTCGGGTACATAACCATTGGTCCGACCTGCCGGATCGATAGAGAGGAGTGAAAGGCCAGCCGGATACCGATTGATGGAAATCAAAGACACCATGGAGGGAAGAATGAATGTAGTCGAAGGGAGACTAAAAAAAGTGGAGGCAACAATGCAGAGTGGGTTCCAAGAACTGTGGAAGATGATTGAAGGATTAAACCAACAACGAGAACAAGACGTAGAACAGAGCCAAGCCTCTGTTCAAGGCTCACTGAAGGACAACGGGAGCGAGAAGGGTGAGGGAGCAAGCAATGGGGGAAAGAACGAACCGAACGGTAATGTTGTGGGAGGACCGGACGGTATGGGACGACCAGAGGAAGAATTAAATTGGAGAAAAAGGGTGGAGTTACCCGTTTTTGAGGGATGTGATCCGTTGAATTGGATCAATAGGGCGGATAAATTCTTTGAGTTGCAAGGAGTATCGGAGGAAGAAAAGCTACGTCTTGCCTACATCTGCATGGAAGGCAGTGCCGGATTCTGGTTCAGATTCTGGCGGGAGCAGACGGGAAACCGAACATGGACAGGATTGAAGGGGGCGTTGGTGTTGCGGTTCGGAGGAAGAAACCAAGGACCAGTCTTTGAAAGACTGGCGGCTATTAAGCAATCAGGCTCTGTGGAAGAATACATCCAAGATTTTGAAATCTTGGTAGGCCAAACGAAAGGGGTTGCCAAGGAACAACTGATGGGGTACTTCATGGCAGGATTGCGGAATGAAATATGGAATCAAGTCCGACTCCTTGATCCGCAGGAGCTAATGGTAGCCATAAGGATGGCGAGGGATGTGGAGGAAGTCCAAGGCGGCATGAAGACGGGCAGTGGGAGTATGAGCAGAACTCAACCCTGGGGCAAACCGAACGGAACAGGAATGCAATTAGAAAGCAGTCGTTCCAACCAAATCCGTATGGGAAGTGCAACAGGGAACCGGACGGGATCCACGGAAAATGGGGAAATTGGAGGAAGGGAAGGAGCGCACAGGATAGACCGAACCCCCAACAACAGGGAAAGAAACGTACGGAACTTGCCGCATGCGGAGTATCTGAAGAGAAGGGAAGAAGGGAGATGTTTCAAGTGTGGGGGACCGTTCGATCCAGGCCACCAATGTCCCGAACGGAGTCTGCGGATGACAATATTAGCCGAAGATGAGGAAGATGAGGAGGGAGGGCCACCACCCGAGCCTCCAAACCTGAATTGATGAAGAGCCATGAGATCAAGCTCCCCGATTCCAACCTTGAGGACAAGGTTGTTTTGCAGCGGGGTGTAATGTTAGGGTATAAGGTGGGAGGATATTCGGTATAAGTTAATTAAAGTAAATAAATATAGTATAGGTTAATTAGAGTAAATAAATATATATTCCAA
>NW_014544138.1:193014-219768 GCF_000741045.1 Vigna radiata var. radiata | reverse complement strand
TATGCTTTTGAATTGTGAGTTTTGTTAGAGAGGTTATGCTCTCAGGTGACTGACGGAGGTTATGCTCCCAGTTATTGGTTATTTTCTTTGATACAATATTTCCATTCAATAAAAGAGGTTTATTTATCTATTTGTCCATTATTAATTCTTTGTGAGAGTGTATGAGGAAGGCGCTCTAGATACGTTCCATTCTCGGGTACGTAACATTTTGTGATTGGTTTATGATGGTGTTTATGATTACTATATTGATTGTGAAATAATTTTGGACCAATCAGAAAACGAAAATGATGTTAAAATATTGTCAAAAAAATATTATCAAAATATCGTTATCATTATTAAAATACTTATATTTGGATGATGGATCTTGTATATTTTTTAAAGATTACAAATGATGCAAGGCTGCAAGATATGAGTAAAATGTTGGAACATGGAAGTAATCAGGCTGATTTTGTAATCTTGCTTAATTGTTATACAGTTGCTCAATTAAATTTGGGAGAAATGTGTTTTTCACAGATTATGAAGAAGAAATTCATCCAAGTCTCTTGAATTCTGTTGTCGAGAACTCTGTAAAAGAACTTAAATCAGAAACATTAACTTCATAATCAGGTAGAAGGTCTGTATGTATTGTGTCAATGATCTTTTGGAAATCTCCTCTAAAATTGAGTTTGCACTATCTTTGGGAAGGAAATATGTTTTTTTATTAAGTGCTGCCATACCAATTCCTATTCTTAAAACTTATTTTCTTTTTTTCTCTTCTATCTTTGTATTCAACATACTTCTTAGTTTGTTTATTAATTTTGTTCTTGACATTTTCATAAAAATTTTTGGACAAATTCTGCTTTACATACTCCTTTATGAACTAAAGAAGTTATTTTTGGAAGAGATAGTAAGTTAAGAGGTGTGAGAAAGTTAAAGTTGTACATAACCTCAAACAAAGACAAATTAGTGATCTTATGAAGTATATGATTATATGTGAAGTCAATGTGAGAAACATTATCATCCTAAGACATTTTGTTGTCTTTAAGGGACCTACATCAAAGTGGATAGAGATTTGCACTAATGCAGAATCATCTTTTAACGTCACCCCTTAGACGTCAGTTAAGCGGGGGTCCGACGTAAATTAATGATCGGTGGCACTTTCGTAAATAAGTTGCCAATATAGACGTTAGTTAAGAGGGGCCCCGACGTCTATAATATTATAGACGCCAAAGCCCTCATAACCGATGTCTATAGGCCCTCATATACGTCGGCTCCCTCGAATAGACGCCAAAATGAAACGAAAAAGCTAATGAAAAATAATTTTTTATTCTATTTAGATACCTGTTATGGGGGGAACTGACTTCTTATTGGGAGAATCGACGTCTAAACCCTAAACCCAGAAATTTAAAAAGTCACTTTTTGACTCCATTTAGACGTCTAATCCGCCACTTCGACTTCTAAAGCCCTTTAGACGTCAGTTATTGGGGAACTGACGTCTAAACCCTAAACCCAAAAATTTTAAAAGTCATTTTTTGACTCCATTTAGACGTTTGATCCCGCCACTCCAACTTCTAAAGCCCTTTAGACGTCAGTTATTGGGGGAACCAATGTCTAAACCCTAAACCCAAAAAATTAAAAGGTCACTTTTTGACTCCATTTAGACGTCTGTTATGGGGGGAACCGGCTTCTAAAGCCCTTTAGACGTCTGTTATAGGGGAGCCGACTTCTAAATGTCGACATTAAAACACCGTGATCGCGAGACAGTCGTTACGCGCACTCATTGTTCATCATCTTCGTCACGTTTCTCTCTACGGATTACGCTTTTCAGGTATGTTTTCTCACTTTTGCACAGTTTTAAATTAGTTTTACTCTGATTACATCATTCTTTGATGCATTATCTTTCATTTGAACCGATTAAAATATGTTTTCGTTGGGTTTTGGTGCAGTTATTCTCGTGTCCTTGGGCGGCATTCTTTGGTGGCGATTTCTTGCGTTTTGTACTCTCCAATTCCCTACATTACGTTTTTAAAACCATCCAATAAAAAAAAACATACAATACATTCCCTTCAACTAAAATATAAAATTGTAAACTTGAATCACCATTAGTCAGGAGCAACCTCAGAGACGTCTGACCTGTATGGATCGGACATCTATATGGATAAAACATCTATATACACGTCTGACCTATATAGGTCTGACGTCTATATATACGTCTGACCTAAAGGGTCCGACGTCTCATTAACGTCACCCGTATAGACGTCAGACAGAGATCAGATATTAAAAGCCCAAAATAATAGACGTCTAAAGTCCTTTCTGCACTAGTGTTGTTTACTATTTTAGTTTGTCGTTCAGTTTGATGGTGATACATTGTAGAAAAAAAAAGTTTACTTAATTTTTTTCACAATGTTTTCCAAAAGTGACTTATGAACTTAACATCCCTATCAAACATTATAGTTCTAGGTAAACCATGCAATCTAACAACTTTTTTAAAGGTTGATATTAAGATGTAACTAACATTATCTATTTTGTGACAGGAAATAAAGTGATCCATTTTACTAAAACATACTACCACAAAAATATAACCAAAGCTCCTTTGAGTACTTCGTGGACAAGGCATAAAATTCATACTAATGTCAACCCAACGAATGCTAGTTATGGGGAGGGAAATGTATAGAGTCTATGAGGCATTATTCTAGATTTTGCTTGAAGACAAGTTATACATTTGGAGAAAAACCTTTGGACAAATATTCTTATGTGAGACCAATAGAATTATTTTTTCAAAAGAGTTATAGTTTTATGAACACCAAAATGGCCCATAGTGAGACATCTTTCATGACTCTTTTGTACGAGAAGCCTTTTTATGGATCATTGGGAAATACAAAGTCTTCCCTTCTTGGAAAGATACCTCATAGAATGTAAAATCCATCAAAGTCCTTCTTAATAAAATATGCATATGTGGATCTAAAACACAATCATGCTCATACAACTTTGTTATGTTATCAAATTTTAAGATTTGTGAGCCTTAAGAAATGAGTAAAATGTGTCTTCTAGATAGAGCATATGCATGTAATTATATTACTTGTTCCTTTCTTGTGTTTGATAACAAAGGTAAATTGCTTTAAAAATTCAATGCACTTAACATGTCTTTTCTAAAATTTTTCTTGCCCTCTGATGTACTTTAATGACTCATTATTAGTGTTATGATATCATTAGATAGTGTTCCCAATTTTTGAAGGCATTGTTAGACAACGTAAATAATGATTAACAAGTATTTATCCTGTAAATAATTATTAGAAATCAATCACCACCTTAATAGGATCCACAATCATAGGGATTCAAAATCATAGGGATCCACAATCATAAGCTAAGACTTTTATTGCTTTGATGTATATATTAATGTCATCATATCAATGAAAGGGACACACATTATTTCTAATATGGTATCAGCAGTTAGTATCGGATCCTCAAAGAATCGTCCCTGCCCTCACAACACAACGCCCTTCTCCTCATCCTTTTCTCCTATTTTCCTTCCATCTCCTTCTCTTCCTCAGATCAATGGCTGACCAAACCAAATCCCACCCCACACTTGCTTTCAAGAATTTCGTCTCTATCACTTTGCAGATGGAAAAAGGTTATTATTCTTCATGGGCTAAGTTGTTCAAAATTGAGCATACCAAGTCATTGATCATATTCTCCCACCTACATCACAATCAACTAACATGACTGTCAACACTCAATTTCGTCCGGGTGACTGAATAATAAGACTTAATTTTTGTGTTTGTCTTATTTTATTTTCATTTTTATTTTATTTTATTTTTGTTTTATTTTGTTTAATTTTTTTCTTTACTATTTAGTATTTGATTTAGTTTTTTTTTATTGTTGGATTTAATTGCAAAAAAAGAAAGAAAAGAAAACGAAAAAAAAATAATTAAAAAAAAAAAGAAAAGGAAAAAGGGAGGCAACGGTACGACGTGTACAAGGCGACAAAAGTTTTGGCAAAGGGGACACAAGAAACGGTTTTCTGCAGACACGTTTTGGACGAGCAGAAAGCCAATTCGTTTTGGATTGGCAGAGAGGTGATCAGAGATTTTGGGCAACAAGGAAGTTTGGTATCAGGGAGGTGATCAAAAAATGAGAGGCAGACCATCGTCACACACACTCCCCTCCTCTCACCCTTAACCACCTCCAATGCCATCGGGAAAACGATTCCTCCATCACATACAATAGAATCCATCCTCCTGCCTAATAAACTTCAGCTTTCAATTATCAAAAGGATATACAGATTCGTCTCCTCCATCATAACTCATCATTTTTTTTATCTTCTTCAACAGACTCAAACCAACTCCAATCCTCATCACCGATTCTCACCATTTTTCGCAACCAC
Source organism: Vigna radiata var. radiata (assembly GCF_000741045.1). Taxonomy (NCBI): domain Eukaryota; kingdom Viridiplantae; phylum Streptophyta; class Magnoliopsida; order Fabales; family Fabaceae; genus Vigna; species Vigna radiata. The sequence continues at coordinate 215,405 of NW_014544138.1, read as the reverse complement.
TAAACCAAATCTTACCATCACACCCAACTACCATGACAGAAACCCAATCCCCTTCATACATTATAGCTTGTAATCATCCCCAACCTGAATTGCATTGAGCCAAAAAAAAACACCAACAACAAAAGCCAATTTCCAGCAACATGCACTAAAAACAGAGAACAATGAGAAGAATGATTCTGAGAAATACAACTCTATTCACCCCAATCACCAAAAATTGAATCCACAAACTCACACAAACCCATGGAGAACACCATTGCGTGTTGCATCCGCCCTTTGCTAGCGTCAATTGAGGGCCAATAACCAGATTCAGATTAGCCCCTTAGTGTACGTTTTGTTCCCCTGAGTCTTGGAGTTGCAAGGGCCCCCTGACACGCGCTAGTTTGGTACATGAGCGCATCTCGCCGGCAGCGAGGGCGAGGAACCTTCGGACCTAGGTTCGATTCGTGAGAGGAGGAAAGGATGAGTGTTTAGCCAGTGTGAGTGGGCACGTTTCTTGCCGGCTTGGGATCCCAGTAGCTGGCCTTGCAAGCAACGGCGACGACATCCCGCACCGTTGACAGTGCCGGTTTCAAATTCAGAGCGAAGGTGAAGGGCAGTGGCGTGGTGGCCGCCGGCCACCTTGGCGATGACCGACAACGCCGGCGGCGTCTTGGCTGGTGCGGTGGCCGAGTTCGTCCAGGCGGCGGTACACGAAGGAGACGATCTCTCGATAGAGAGATGGGTGGCGGAAAGGAGATCTCGACGTTGTGGCCGTTGATGTCCACCGGCGGTGAGCGGTGGCGAGTAGCGGAGTGCGACGCCCTAAGCCGTGGTTCGAGCCGGCCGGTTGGTGGTGTGAGGCGGTGCGGCTGCTGGCGAGGCAGAGTTTCTCTACTGAATGAAGGGGCTTTGGGTCTTGAGTGCGCGAGAGAGAGAGACCTAGGTCTCTGAAGAGTGTGTGAGTGTGGAATGGGAGGAAATTGGAGAAACCCTTAATGAGTTTCTGTTAGGGTTATGAGGTTTTGAGCCTGGGGTGGGCCGCCTCTTCTATTCTCTGCATCTCCATTTCCTATCCGCAACCCCTTTCATATGGGCTGAGATCCATTATGTTTCTGCCAATAAAAGAAAAGAAGGATTGGGCCTGGGCAAACTATTTCGGTCTGCACCCCTATTTTCAACCATACACCCCTGACAGAAGACAAGGTTGGAGAAAGAGGCCTTGGGCCTGGTCTGCCTCCTTGCTTCCTGGTGACGCGCCACGCTATTCTCACCCCCTCCGTGTTTCTGTAAAAAAAAAAGGGGTCTTGGGCCTGACCAACACCTACCAAATGCACCCCCAATGTTCATCTGCTGCACGCCTACCTTGGGCCTGAACCAAGAAATTTTATGTTGCACCCCTGCCTTACACCCCTGGCAGTCTCAACCTTGCTGTGCACCCCTGGTTTTTAATTTCTGCACCTCACTCTTATTGGGCTTGCTGGACTGTTTTATTTTTATTGTCTTTGTTTTTATTATTATTTTGGTTTTGACATTTGTTTTATTATTGTTTGTTTGTTATACTCATTTGTTAATAAAAAATAAATAAATAAAAATATAAAAATCATAAAAAATTAAAAATCAATTAAAAAATATTTTGGAAAGATTTAAGCACACGTGCGACCGCTTGCGTAGGCCTTGTGCTGAAGATCTCTTCCTTTTCTTTTACAAAAATTAAAATCAATTAAAAAATATTTTGGAGAGATTTAAGCACACGTGCGACCGCTCACGTAGGCCTTGTGCTGAAGATCTCTTCCTTTTCTTTTACAGAAATTAAAATCAAATAAAAATATTTTGGAAAGATTTAAGCACACGTGCGACCGCTCGCGTAGGCCTTGTGCTGAAAATCTTTTCCTTTTCTTTTACAAAAATTAAAAATCAAAATATTTTCAAAAGGTTTAAGCACACGTGCGACCGCTCGCGTAGGCCTTGTGCTAAAAACCTTTTCTCTTTTATATAAAAATACCAAAAAAAAAATATAAAATCTTCAAAAACTAAAAATCTCTTCAAACAATCAATCTTTCTGAAAGAACTACGTAACCCTGATTTCTCAGTCCAACTGAGAATACGTAGGAGCAAGGTCAATCCTTGTCGGGCACAAAAAACACAAAAAAAATACTTTGTTTTCTTTAGAGTTTTATTTTTTAGGGGAAATTAAACATTTTGCAAACCATATTGAATTCGCGTATTTAATTAAAGGTACTGCCTTAGGGCAGGCGTTGTGCGGGTGCTAATACCTTCCCCACACGTAACCGACTCCCGAACCAGAATCTGGTTTTTTTTTTCGTAGACCGCCTTATCCTTTTTTATGGTTTTTTCCATAGTTTTCCAGAATAAACTATGGTGGCGACTCCAAATCTCTTTTTCCAAAATACAAATAGTTTTCTTTTTTGGATCGTCGTCGTCCCGCCGCGATTCCGGTTGCGACAATGACAAAGGAAAATGTTAATTACTAAAGTTTATTAAGCACTTTGGTCTCACTTGGACGTTATCATCCTTTAATGGATTTACAACACTATCTCCAACGATCTTTTAACACCATCTTGCAGCCAGATTTGACTCTAGAACAAGCATATGAGCGACCACAAAATATCTTCCAAGATAACCAAAACTCACACGTTGTTTACCTGGAGAATCAATTCACTCACGTTTATATGGATGACTATCCCAACATCTCGGTATACTACCAAGAGCTTGAAATTCTTGTCGATAAACTATGTAACGTTGGTGCACCAATGTCAAATCAAAGGCTAATTATTCACTTAATTGTGGGTTTAAGTGAGAACTACGATGGTGTTGCTACTTTCATTCAGTAGACTGATGCTTTACCACCCTTTTATAAGGCGTGATCAAGGTTAATCCTTGAAGAAACTCACAAATCAAAATAGGCTACCACTGTTGCCAGTAGCGCCAACAACACTTTCCTCACAATCAACTATTCCATTGATGGTGCATCTAGTGTTAACTACATTCACAATTTCAAACCTTATCCTTCCTCTAATTGTGGCAACAATGCCCGAAACGTGGCCAACATCGTGGATGAGGACGGGATGGTGGTGGTCGTGCCCGAGGTTGCAACAACAACCACCATAACAATGGACAACAACATGGTGGATCATCACAACAATGGTTGTTGCAACACCAACAGTCCTAGTGGACGTCATACCCATCGTGGGGACCTTGGGGATAACAACCATGGGCCACTCCTCCTTGCCCTTACCCCACATTTTCATGGACTCTGCCTTCTCCTACACGTAGCCCGAAATCTTCAACAATCATCCATAACAAGCATTCAACGCTCATAAACCTCCTTCACAACATACACCCACCGACATTAATGGGATAATGAACACTTTATCTTTAAATGTTCCTGATGAGAATCGGTACATGGAATCGACGCAACATCGCACTTGTCAACTTTTCGAGGTACACTCTCGTCTTATTTTAATTTAAGCACTAACAAAACTATTATTGTTGGCAATAAACATGAAATTCCAATTCCTGATATGGACAAACAACTTTATCACCTACTCACCCACCTTTGACTTTAAATAATCTTTTTCATGCCCCTAACCTCATTAAAAACTTTATCTACGTACATTGTTTGATAATTGATAATTTTGTGTTTATTAAATTTGATTCTTTTGGGTTTCTTGTGAAGGACTTTTCGACTAAGATGCCATTAATGAGATGTGATAGCACCGGAGACCTATATCCTATCACCACCACTCCATCACCTTTTATAGCCCTTTCTTTTGTTTTATGGCATAATCGTTTAGGACACACGGGAGCACCTATTTTTTTGCTCTCTTAGGTAAAATATATTTATTGACTGCAAACACTTTACTTGCTCTTTTTTTTTGTCAATCTTGTGTTTTTGTGAAACATGTTAAGTTGTCGCTTTATGTTTCAAATTCTTCCACTACCAAACCTTTTGATATAGCACAGTGATTTGTGGACATCACCAACTTTAAGTTGTGCAAGTCATAAGTATTACACTATTTTCTTTGATGATTACACTAACCTTATGAACATTTCCCATTGGAAGAAAATCACAGGCTTATCCTATTTTATTGTCTTTTAGTGCATTCATTCACACTCAATTTTAAATGAATATTAAATTTTTTAAATGTCAATGATAAGGGGTTCAATAATGAGTCTTTTAAACAATTTTTTTCATATTCATGGAATGACATTTCTTTTTCTTTCTCATATACTTGTTAAGATAAGATCAACTAAAGAATAAATTGTCTAGCAATGGTAGAACAATAAGAATTATTAGAGCTTTAGAAATGTATTGATATGAAGAACTTATAATATTATCCTTTGTAGGTCCTGATGAGGTATTAAACCATGAACCCTCGAGTGCATCATTTGTTTTTTAAAGTTAAAATAATATTTAGCTATTGTCGTGGAGTTTGTAAACTTACGGGTTCTAGAGTGATAAGTTCTAAATGATTTTTTAAACTAAACGATGGAACTACAAGTACTATAAGAATATATTGAATGCGAGATTGTTTTTAGTCATTGTTTGTTAGGGGCTTTACTTAGAAATAAGGAATTAACTATAATATTGTATCCTTTCTAGTGGTGAAGCACTTATACATTCAATTGTTTTTAGTCATTGTTGTAATGTTAACCTTAAGTTAGAATAAAGCAAATTGAAGAATTTAAGGTAAAAGGCAAGCAAATTGAAGAATTTAAGGTAAAAGGCAAGACAATTTTTGTTAGTAAGCTCAACAAATCCTTGTATAATTTGAGCTTTTTAGAATTAAGTGGACTAAATACACTACATGTGTTTACTTCAAGTTTATAGCAAAAAATTGCTTAATAGTATTATTTTTTTATACTAATGATTTTCTGATAGCCATCAATAGTAAGCCAAAGATTGAGAAGGTTAAGACTAAATAGAATAATGAACCCAATATGAAGGATCTCATAGTTTCTAAGAAGATATTAGAGATTAGGATCATCAGACATTGTGAATTGAAATATTTAAATGTGTTATGGAAGATGTAACCTTGAAAATTCGTTGATAAGTTTGACATGACTAAGTTGAAATTTGTTTTCCACATCTCTGGGCCAACATTATAAGTTGAGTAAACCATAAATTAATAAAATAGTGGAGGAAAAAAACTTATATGAATGATACTTCTGTTGGGATAAACTTAAATTTTAGAGATTTATTATTTTATTAGGTTTGGGTATAGTAATATTTGGTTTGATTTGATAGAGATAAAAGAGGAATGAGTAGTTATGATTTTGTGTTTATTAGATAGAATATTATTTTATGATAGAATAAGGAGATTTTATTTTTTGGTAAGTTGATATTTTATTATCAGTTTTTATTATTTGTTCTTGGCCCAAGGCCTGATTTGCACCTATTTAAAGGTTGTCGAAGTTTAATGAAAAGAACCCACAATGGATTGAAGAGTAAAATTATCTGTGTGGGCACATTATGAGTGTGTATAGGAAGATTTTTCCAACAATGGTATCAGAGCCGATGGTTTGGTTGGGAATGCTTCCGCTGGAGGGGGAGTGAGTGAGAGAAAAAGAAAAAGGGAAAAAAAGTGAGAGGAAGAATCAAATATCGAGAGAAAAAAAAAGGAAAGAGGGGAGAGTTTAGAGAGAAAAAGGAGAACAAAAAAAAAAGGAGCGTACCCAGAGAGAAAAAGATAGAGTGAAAAGTGTCTGAGTGTCCGAAAAAGAGAGTAAAAAGGAAAGAAGAAAGAAAAGAGAAAAAGAGAGTAAGGGAGGGTTAATCTTGCAATCAGTGTTTTCTAGGCAATGGTAACGCGTACAGGCAATGGTAACACGTACAGGCAATGGTAACGTGTACACGCAATGGTAAGACAATGGTAACGCGTACACGCAATGGTAAGGCAATGGTAACGCAAGCAAGATCGGCTTCAAACTCTGAGAAGCGGAGAAGTTCAGAACACTCAAGGCCGTAGAGAATGAAGAGAGAAGAATGAAGAGAGAAGAATGAAGAGAATTTAAGTTTATGAGGGAGTTTGTTGGGATAAACTTAAATTTTAGAGATTTATTATTTTATTAGGTTTAGGTATAGTAATATTTGGTTTGATTTGATAGAGATAAAAGAGGAATGGGTAGTTATGATTTTGTGTTTATTAGGTAGAATATTTTTTTATGATAGGATAAGGAGATTTTATTTCTTGGTAAGTTGATATTTTATTGTCAGTTTTTATTATTTGTACTTGGCCCAAGGCCTGATTTGCACCTATTTAAAGGTTGCCAAAGTTTAATGAAAAGAACCCATAATGGATTGAAGAGTAAAATTATTTGTGTGGGTCACATTATGAGTGTGTATAGGGAGATTTTCCCAACAATTTCAGATGTAAATATTGTTGGCTTTGTCATGCATGCATTGTTTTGTATTCTACTTGACATAACTATATTGTGAGTATTATATGGAAATTCATGTCAAATCTTGGATGAGCGCATTAATGATAAGTTTCAAAATAAAGTAAATTTTAAGATAATTTTGGTACTTATCTTATTTTTATTTTGTTTGTATTATGCTTAATTCAATCTTATTTAACTTGTTTTACAGCTTTAAGCATCTAAAGAGAGTTAAAGTGGAAAAACAAATAAATTTGATTAGAATCATGAAAATTGTGGGCAATTTGGGACTAATGCGGTTGAGCGGTGGGGTTGAGTCTGAGCCACAATGAGCAAACCCTCATGAGGGAGAAACCTCAAGCCCCCACCTTTGAAAATATCTAAAGTGTATAACTTTTATAGCTCGAGCGCAAAATGTGTGACTTAAGTCTTAAGAAAGGCGATTTAGAAAGATTTGGAATAAAACCTCTATTGCTCAAGTGTCGAAGTAGGAGTTGAGCACTGTCTTAGAAAATTTATAAATACATACCCCATGTCCTCATTGGCATTGAGTGAAGAGTTAATATGTAGTAGTAGAGTCGAAATGGTTTTGTGAGGCTCGAGAGAAATGCTTTCAATGTAAATCTTATGTCTAGATGTTGTAGGGATTGCATCACAATATTTTATGAGTAGCTAAAATCTCTCATGTCGAGGTTGGATGTAATTAATTCTTATTCTTTATACTTATACTTCTTGAATATTTATCTATGCTTTCATTCAATTTGTTTGTGACTTAGTTTATGCTTGTTGTTGGATGAACTGATCACTCGTCTTACTTCACTAGCTTGGGATTGAGTGAGAATTGGTTTCAAGTTGTGGTCCAACTAATTCTCCTCCTGCTTTTAGATGTTAGGAATGAATTTAAGGCTCTAGTTGGTTATAGAGTCTTGATCTTAATGTAAGTGGTTCATTCAAGAAGTCACTAAGGAATCATACTGAAGTTTGATTTTCTTAGGCTCTAAGTATCAGGAATGGTTCTAGAGTCATATTTAAAGAGCACTTTCAAGACAATGAACTATTTGAGTAAGTATATAGACAATATCAATAATGTTGCAATGGAAGAGGAAGAGATGAAATCCACTCATAGCCTATACTCCATTTAATCTATATAATTTGTATTACTATCAATATTTTCCAAATAAAAAAATCTAAAAACAAACTACCAATATGCTTGCAAAATCTCTATAGGTATGTTAACCCCATTAGGTTGTACTACAAATGACTTGATGTACTTGCCAATAGGTCGCACAACTGGATAAATCTTTTAAAACTTGTGATGTTAGGGATTTTGGGGCTTAAGCCTAATGAACATAAAAATCACAACTCAAGACCCTTATCAATTGACAAACTCTTAAGTGGGTCCCAATATACTTAAAGGGGTCACTTAAAAGGGATCTAGTTTATGTTAGTGCTAGTGGTGCTCCCATTGAAAAAGTTGTAAACTCAAACTATTAAGTAAGGTTTGGACTTTAGAAAATCTCTCACTAGTTATAGGTTTATGTTGTGACTTTGGCAAGCGTACCAAATCATTCAAGTAATAAAACCGGTAAGACCGAATATCGTTTCCCAAGAGACTCGTTGCACTAGACAATCGTATAATTTCTAACTAACCTAGACTAAAGAATGCTTCCATAAATTGAGTTTTGGTTCAATTTAAAATAACTATAAAACATAAAAGATAAAAGTGATCTTAAGCACTCAAACACTTGGAAATGGTAAGATTAGAGATGATATGGAATGATATTGTTGGGGGTATGATTTCACCTACTTCACTCTTATGTATAGAAAATCACTTCCTCTTCATTAATATGTCAATGTCAATCTACTAGTTTACTCAAACCCCAATCCCTTGGTAGAAAGAGTCTAGACTTCCTCATTAGACTCCAATCCCTTGGAAAACCTAACGATTAGTTCCGCATTAAGAAATGAGATTTTAAGACAACCAAAGGTCCTTGTTCTATCCCTAGATACTATTTCCTTTAGGTGTTTAACCCAAATCCGGGTTTACCCAACATTTCCCAATATTAAGCAACCCTAAAATCAAGTCATGAGTAGCAATTTCACAACAAGCATTAAGAGAAGAAATCAAACACTAACAATCAATGAAAGAGGCATATATTCATTCAAACCAAAATGATTTACATAAGAGTTTAGTGGCTACATCAATCCCCCAACAATAATGGAACTAGCTCTCCATGAATGGAGAGCTCAAGCTTACAATGATGGTGGAAATGGAAGAAAGAAGAAGACCCAAGGGTGAAGATGGATTGTTCCCACAGCTCCAAGCTTGCCTCCAAGAGCTCCAACAGAGAGAAAACGAGTCTGGGTAGCCAAAGATGCAAAGCCCCTCGCGTTTTAGGTCTAAAAAGACCTCATTTTTCCACATCAGTATTGCCACCGCTCAGCTGTACCCCAGCTGCAGACTTCCAGAGAGTTGGGCGCTCAGTTGTACCCCAGCTGCACCCCAGCTGCAGACTTCCAGAGAGCTGGACGCTCAGCTGCACCCCAACTACAGCCTTCCAGAGAGCAGGGCGCTCAACTGTACCCGAACTGCACCCCAGCTACAGCACTCCAGAGAAGAATGGGGCTCAGCTGCACCTCAGTTGTACCGCAGCTGCAGCAATTATCTTTTCTCAAAATTTTCTCTTTTACATTCATTCAAACTTTGTGATTCTTCCATTCCTCGAATCGGCTAACAAGCTTCATGTATGTGATCTAACAACCAAAAAGTGGGGATTAGTGATGAAAGTTAAATTAATTCAACTTAAGGTGTAGCTACTTACAAACTTAACAAATTGAGGCATAAAGAAGGTGCAAAGTTAAGAAAGAGTTGACATTTTCTCTCAATTCAATACTGAAATCATGGTAAAATATGTCCTTATCAGTTTACTACATATGTCACTACTATTAGTTGAAAGACCTACACATGTCACTATTATTAATTGAAAGACCAATCTACAAAAGGTAATGACTTTTTTTATAATTGAAGCCAATTGCATTACCATGATAGAGGCGATGAAGGAAGTCTTGTTGTGAGGTCTAGCCAAAGAGTTGAGAGGGAAAGACTAATCTATTATGAAATAATGAAACACATTGTTATCAAGCTACATTTTGTAAAAGAGGTGATTTAGAAGATATGTGAAGATGATGAAAGTTTGAACAAATCATAATTATTCTAACAGGATTACAAAAGGTTTGTCAAGCAACAAGTTCTTCATACTTTGAATTTAGTCCAATTGATTAGTGATTAAGCTTGCAATAAACTTAGTGTCAATTGAAGTAGGTTTCACTCAAAAGATTTGTTTTGAACCAAGGTAAACAATTGTTGAAAGTTGTCTTAGAACCTAGGTGAAAATTTGTTGAAAAGTTGTTTCAGTAAAATATGATCAACTTATTGTATAATATCATCTAATGGTATATGTGAGTCTATTATTCATTGCTCATTTGGTGAAAACTCATGATAAACTTTAATGATGTGTCACTTGTTTATTTGTGTGATAGAGTGCATCTTATAGACTTGTTTAGTAAAATAACATATAATGTGTCAAGTCTTTTGTTAAAAGCCAAACCCATGTTTCACACATCACAAATTTTATTGGCTGATATGCGGCCTAATTCACAATCTGATAGAAATCCTCTTAGCTAAGTTAGGCCAAAACTAGAAGAGATGTCATGGAGATGGTTGGAATGGTTAGATAGTATGGAATTTGGTGGGTGCTCTTAGAAATGTTAGACCAACTCTAAAGAAAAGTGGCTAGAGGAGACCACATAGGATATTGTAGCCTTTGGTGACCTAAGATGAGTAGTATGGCACAAAGATGGTAACATAATATTACTCAAATTAAAAGGTAATTACAAGAGTGTGAGATACCTCTATTTATAGGCTAAGGGTGTCTCTAATTTGTAGAAACAAAACCTAAAAACTTAAACCTGGTTAGCTTGGAGAACAAGGTGAAAATCCTCTCTATCAGGAAAAGGACATGTGGCAAAAATCCTCTCTATTAGGAGGAGGATATGTGGTCACTACCTATGAGAAATCCTCTCCAATTAGAAAGTGACACATGACAACTAACACAAAGGTTGGACACCCACTCCCTTGCTTACCAAGCTAGCTTGAAAATGTTGGCCACTTGGTCAAACAAGTTTTGGACGTCCACTTGGGTCAACATTGAGCCTTGGACCTTTGTTGACTTAAGTAGTCAAAAATCCTATTCTACTTGGTATAAAATACAAGGTCCAAAAATAAATCATACACTACTAGGCTCATAATACGAAGTCCAAATAAATCTTAGACTACTTGATCCAAATTACAAGGCCTAAAAATTATTCCTACTCTAAAAGCTTCATAATGACCTAAGGGAGAGAGAGTTTAGGCTCATCTTCCACATATGACTTCAATTCTTCTTAAAAGTGTTTGATCATGGCTAAATAATATGTTATCACGATTAATTAATCATAAATATTTATTGTGTTGTATAAATGGACATCTTTTATAAAATATAATGGTATAATATTATTGAATTGTTTATAAGCAAAAATGAAAATTTATTATATATGAAGAAAATGATTAAATTATAATTCTCTATAAATCGAAAGGTAAAATAATCTATTTTTAGTGAAATGTATCCATAAATATAAATCGAAGTTTATTAACACTTTAACCAAATTATGTTAAACTTTTATAAATTAAATTCTCATGTTTTTTAATTTTTAATTTTTTATTCTCTATACTTTGAGGTATTTAGGTGAAACACGTTCTTGTATTGAATTTTGTTCATTAAATTTTACAACTACCTAAAGGTATATTTCTTTATGTCATAAAAGCATATACAATATTCCAAAATGCGTAGCTTAATTCCCATTAATGTGACATAATATATTGAAGACATTTGGATTCTACAAGTCATTTACCTATTGTTGTCGTATTAATTATTCAGAATAGAGATTTGTACAATAATTATTGGTTGGTTACCAGTCATTATAGGGGCCGTTTGGTCTTTAATTGCCAATTATCCAAGACTAAGAGATAATTAATTATTAATTCGTTGATATTGATATGTCATGGGTTATACTGATGGCCATGTGTATGATACATTCATTTTATTCGTCATTTTGTCCAATGGAATTGAATGAACACAGAATGTGCATCCCAACATATGAATGAAGGATTTTATAAACTGATTTAATCCAATAAAAACAGAGAATAATGATGTAAAAAGTAGAATAAACCAAAAATTTAAAGTTAGTTTTTTTATAGGATTAGGTCTGTGGATTTTTTCCTTTCAAAATCTAATTAAAAACCCAGTTACTATAAATATATTTTCACGTATAAATTTATAATATATCTCATATATAAACACTTTTTTTTTAATAAATATATGTATACAAGAATAAGTGATATACCCAAATAATTTTTTTATTAGACAGAATATAATCATTACGGTCTGTTATTAATTTTAGTAATATATATTTCAAGAGTTATCTCATTATTTGTTATATAATAGCTTATAAATAAAATAATATTTGGTATTTTAAAATGTTTCCACCATATTTTCTCTTACAAAAGAAGATTAAGCTATATATGAATTGATGAAATCAATATCGCTTTAGATTGTATGCCATATAGAACTTGAACTAAAACAAGTAAATAAAAATAAGAAAACGTAATAACTTTAAATTGTTTTTCTCTTTGATATCATCCAATATAATCTGCACCCAAATTCTCTTGTACACATTACACGTGGCTTGTTAGCAACTACCTGTCTTTATTTTGTCTTGTTTCACCAACAAACAACCCTACATCTACACCATGAACTTGTAGTACAAAATCAGGACACGTAAAGTATTTTGTTTCATAAAAATATGGAAGAAAAGTGTTTTTAACACCTTTTTTTAAAAAAAAAATTATTAGTACTGCTGCTTTTAATATTAAAATGTTAAACATAATATATTTATGTTTCGGCGGGATTGGTTTGAGGTCGGTTGACCTTCCTTCTAAGCTTCCTTTGAGTCGTTTTAATTTTTTCTAAGAATACAATCTTTCGATGGGTGTAAACCTGTAAAAGACATTCTGACGCTCAAGTCAGATATGTTGTATAAAGATGTCTATATTTTATTTTAGGATAGGTCAAGGTTTTACCTAAAGCTGAATAATATATTTTATAAGACTTGTGGGAGCGAAGCACATTGATTAATCATTAAATCAGACAATCAAATTCAATAATACATGTTAAATTCCCATTAATATCATATTCTTGTGTAATATAACCTGTCAATCACTCATAAATAGCGTATATTCACATTTAATATGACCATTAAACATATTAATTGATCATTAATAATTTTTACCTTTCTTGATTGGTGTTTATCTGACCATTGGTCGGTTGTCTATTTTGACTCCGAATTTTTCTTAGTCAATCGGTCACCGTGGTACAATTTATAAATTGAAACATAAATCATATTACTTAACAAAAGGATGATAAAAATAATTATGAAGTGAATTATAATTATTTTCTAATTATTCATGTCCATCCTCAAAATATCTTCCAATAACTAACTCCATAGCTTTTCTCTATTTTCTAATTTATAGTAATATTAATAATAAATTATTTTTTTATTGTAACTTCATCGAATTTTTTCATTTGATAATAATTCTTTTTCACTTATATCAGCAAAAAAGCCTCTTCATTTTAGCTGTACTTTTGGTTGTGTTTAATCACTTTATCATTAGTTTTTGAGAAATTGAGATAGAAAGTATGTGTTGTAGTTTTTGTGTATTTAAAAGACATTGAGTGGGTGGAGTCAGCAAAGAAGTTGAGATATGAGATTGAGTTTTCTTTGAACTTTATGGATAGTTTCAATTAAGATTTTGGTTAGCTTTTTTATACTTTTTCGAAAACCCAATATCACTTTATAGTATGATAATTGAGTTAAGCTAATATCTTTGAAGTATACCAATTAATTACTATCACATAAAAGATATTATTAAAAACAAATTGCCAGGCTGAATATAATCCAAATTCCGTGGTCATGTCTTTTTCACTTTTTCAGTCGGTGGTGGTGTGATCGTCGGGTGATCGGGTCATTTACAAAAAATATTCAACATTAAGTAAGTATTGGGCGTTAATATGGTCTAATAAATGTATATGTTTGGGATGTGGGGTCAAAGTAAATTATTTGATTTTTAATGTGTTTTCTAAAGTTTAAGTTTTATTATGTGTTTAAATTGTTTGGATAGTATCTCCAGAAGATATTTCGATGTTAAAATCAGTAAATAAGATCGATTGGTATAGATTAATGTAGTGATGCATGTGTTTGAAAGTTTATTTTAGAGTTTTATGTATTAGTAGTTATTATGGATTTTATCATTTTATTGGTCTAATCACAACCTAATCATACCTTAATCAACATTGGTTTATGATTAACATTGTTAATCTAACCATTTTGTAACAGGTTGGCCATGTCGTTCGTCATGATGATAGACATAAGTGATACGTCCAAGAGGTCGACCAAAGAATGGATCACCAAGGATGGTCGACCCAAAATAGGGGGCCAAATGTAATTGATCATGGGTACTAGATGAAGGATGCGATCGGTCTTGGAGTTAGACCGTTTGGTTTATGGTTGGTCTTCTGAGGTTGACCGAACAAGCATACAGTAAATAGCCCCCCAAGCCCGAGCATTAAAATTTGCGATGGGGTTTGGATTTGGTCATTCGGTACACAGCGCTTATGTATGCCGAAAGTTGTAACCTGATCGAGAGGGGTTCCTTAGTTGGAACTTGTCCTTAACCATTAATTGTGTGCTTTGTTGTATGTTAAATAGATGGGTTTCAACCATTTTTAGGTGAGTGGTTCGACAAAGGTTCTCTTTAGAACTCTTCATTGATTGTTTCGGTGTTCGATCGACAGGGGTTCACTTTGAACTCTTCCTTGACCGATTAATTGAAGGATGTGATAGGGGTTCACTTAGGTGAACTCTTCCTTAATTGACTTATTGATCATGAACCTAATAGGGTAAGTCTTAGCTTTCAAGAGTGAAGTTGACTTACATATCGAGGTCGAGAGGTCTGGCCTAATTGATTGAGGCCTTTAGATACATTAGATTATTAGATATCTTTTATTAGTATCTTATCTTTATCTTTTATCTTTAGTTAGATTGGTCACTCTACATCGTTTTTAGGTCTATCATGTATGGTTACACACCAATCTCCTCTCAAGTGGTTATTCAAAGCATTGAGGTCGCTCTTTTTTTCTCTTTCAGGTGCCTTGATTGAAGAATCATGAATCTTTAGGGTTTCTCTCTCTTGTTCATCCATGGCTTCTTCTGTTGTTGTCTCTTCTGACTTCTCTTTTGTCACCAGTGCGCTTAACTAATCCCTATATGTTTTTCTTTCAGTGGCAAATATGACTTTAGTTAGTTTATTTATAGCTATGATGACTCTTCAACAATGATCTTTTTATCAATTAGATGTCAAAAATGCATTCTCAACAACAATTTTCTATAAGAGATTTAGATGAAGCAACCTCCCATATTTGTTGCTCGGGGTGAGCCTTCTAAATTAGTATTTTGTCTTCTATGTCATCTTCTCAAATCATTAACAATTTTGTGTCACTCGAGTGTAGAAATATAACATCCCAAATATAGTATAAATAATATAGTCATCACAAAATCAATAAAGCAAGAACAACCAACATAGGAAATATAAAGTTAATACAGTCATCATAATAACCATAATATAAACTTTATATACAACCCAACGTCTAAACCATAATTCTATATACATCCACATAAACTAAAAACTAAGCATTTGTTGGTGCATCCTCTAAGGCCTGCTCCACGGGCATCTTATCGCTCTCTACTCACACCCACCAAATGATCATAGCCAAGAAAGTAGTACAATAACATACAACAAAGCATAAAAAATAAGGGTAAGCTAGATAAACAAGACAATTCATATATATTATATTACCAATTTCAAACATTAGTTTTAAATTCAACCATAACAATCCATTCATCATATGCATGGCATAACCCAGACAAGACTCATCTAGATTAGGTATGAATGTCGAATTATTGGTAGTTTGTGCACTTGTAATGGTAATATTATTGGCTGAAACCAAGCAACCATACAAGGTTAGTCCATTTTAATTGCCTAGGGCCATGATCAAAGCACATAGACAAGAACCTTCTGCTACTCTCATCGCATGACTCACCCCTCACTAATTGAGAATGAATGATCATTAAAGTGTCGGAACAGACCACATGTATGAAGCTTCATACATTCATACAACAACAACAATAGGCATGATCATGTAACCTCTCCACGAGTCATGGAATTACGTCCATCAACCATACTTCCAACACACACACATGTGTGTGTCTATATATATATATATATATATATAAAGTAAACCGTCATATAATATAAGAGATGCTTCTACTCCATCATCAAAGTACTATAATAGTTCAAAGTTACTAGAAAATAAAGAAAGAAAACATGTTCTGGACTGGTTTCTCAACGCCCAAGCTCATAGTGCGAATATAGAAATAGTGGGTTTTGCTCGCTCAACGATTACCCTCTTGCTTAGTTAGACATAGTTTCAGTAGCTCAGCGGCTACACTCGCTCAGCGAGATTGCATAATTCTGCATCATTAAATCTAGAGAATTTACACCCCTCATGACCTATCTTAGGCATTTTTCCCACTTATAACACTCCTACATTGTATTCTAAACTAGAATTGACCTAACCAAACATATCAAAACCAACTTAAACTCGTTTTAAACTAAGTGACCACAAGATTACAATCCAAAATTAACCTAAAATCTCACTTTAGGGACACTAACAAGTCACAAATGATCACCAACACCCTCTAAAATGACTATTTATACACAACCTAAAATTCAAAATCCCACTAGTCCAAACCCCCAAAAACTAGTTCCAAACCAATTTAAACTCCACCTATCAACTACCAAACACTCTTGCATCAGATTTCCCCCATTTCAATATCAAAACCAGTTCTAAAAGACCAAAATAACTAACCCTCAAACTTCTGAATTTCATTCCTAACTCTTATATCAAATTTCACATGTCGAAACCACCTTATTTGAACTTAAAACTTCTAAATCCATCATATTGACCCATTGATAATGCTAATTCTTACCATTATCTAAGAATCATTTTAGTAGCAAAATCAACTCCTTTCTAGCTTATAACCTTGTTTTATCCTCACGTTTAGTGTGTTTTCTAGTTTTCTTGTGTTTATTTAGTATATGCTTGTTTTTACCTCTAATCTCTATATTTGAGTGTGTGAAATAAAGGAATAGGAAGCAATTCTAGTGGAGGAAAACAAGCAAGAACCCAAGGGAACATGTTTTGGGACAATAAAAGATCAATCTGAAGCAATTACCCATGTTGGACACCTTTAGAAGCGCACAAGAACTTGAATTGTAGAAATGCTGAAGCTGCGCTGGCGCTGAGCGCCAGAGTTCAGTGATTGTAGCGCTGAGCGTCACTTTCCCAACATTGAGCGCCAGAGTTGCAGAGTTTCCAGAGAATTTTTGCGCTGAGCGCCAGGAATCTGCGCTGGGCATGAAAAGTTGTTGTATCTCACATCTGATGCAGTGAAAAATGGCGTTGGGCGCCAGGAAGCCGTACTGGGCGCGAAAATTCGCTGATGTGTCAAAAATTGGTTATTTAAACATGGGTCTCGCGATTTTTGGCATTCTTCTCCTCCTACACTTCATTATTCACCTAGAGAGATTTGGAGAGGCCCTTGGAGGCTATTTGGGGTGTTGGGAAGCTCTCCCACTCCTCCTTGGGTCTTCAAGCTTCTTCAATGGTGATTTTGCCCCTTTTGGGTTGAGGAAGAAGATGGGTCACAGATTGGAGATGGAGATGCGAAGGGGAGGCGCAAATGGAGCATGGAGCAGCTGCCAAGAACCTTGGGAAAGGCTTTGCATCTTCTCTTTGGTTCCAATTTCTTTCCTATCTCTTCAATATTGTGAACCCTAGGTTCTCCTCCATGGAGAGCTTTTCCTATTTGTTGAGATTAGATGTAATAAACTGAATCTTGTGTATTTTGTGATGTTAATACATATGCTTTTCCATTTCAATGTTAGTATTTGATTTCTATGCTTAATGCTTGTTGTGGCTTGATCACCCATGGCTTGAATTGTGGTTCTTGAAGTATTGAGAAATATGATTGAACCTAAAATTGAAATTGAATACTTATTGGATGGAATTAAGATGTTTGTGAATGCATGAGAATGAAATGGATGAATTCTAGTCTTGACAAATTGTAAATACACTATGTTAAATTCCTTGCACACCAACTGTTTGATAAAATACCAAAAAGAGTTTCTTGTGTTGTTTTTGTGCACTTTGATGTCTAATTGAGTTATAAAAGGAAGAATTGTCATGTGTTGCACAAGTCCCTTGGGAGAGAACGATATTTATCACTGGCTACGCTGCGACCGGTGCACTTGCCGTTGGTTTTGCAGCCAACACCCATACCAAGTTCCCTATCAGATTTATACCAACTCATTATGCTAACAAACCTCAAATGACAGACCTACAATACCAAATTTCTCCATCCAAACACTATTTCACCAAAATGCATATCAAAAATCCCTTTTTGACTACCAAAATTCCTAGATTTTCAACTCTTTACTCCATAAACTTTACAACAAACATTTCAAACAATTAATGCAACATATTCACATACAATTCGTGACCAAAATATCATCCAGGATACCTCACATCAGCATTTCATCATCATTAAATACTCAAATACATCCATTTAATTGAGTTAACATAAACACAAAAATAGAAATTTGACCAAATCAGTTTAATACACATATAAATACCAAACTTACACCACTATCATTAATTAAACATAAATATAGCTTCCTTTACCTCACAAGGAAATGCCCAACTCTAAAACGCCTCACAGGTTACTTGAAACACAAGGAATTTCTAGAAGAACCTACGAAATACCAAATCGGAAATGAATTGAATCTCTAGGACCTCGGATTAACCAAGAACAGGTAGAAGAAATAAGATCACGCATGCAATGATAACTCGTTTCTCCTAATTTTAGATTAGGAAAAAAAGAGAAAAAGAAGTTGAAACTTACTTATTCTATTATAGAAATTGATTGGTAGATATTGAAAACAACTCAACAATGATCTCCTAAGAACTTCCTGATCGTTAAATAGATGATCGAAGAGTAAGAAAACTAAGAGAGAAGGTAGAGAGTGCTTAGAGAACAAGTTCTAGAGAGATTAACTGTGTTTTAAGTAATGAGACGAGTTTAAGAAATTCTATTTATATTATCAAATTATTTTAATTTTATAATATTTGGTCTCATTATTTTAAAACACCTATAAACTCTAATACTCTATTTTCTTGGTTCTTAAAAGAAACATATATTTTCACTAAGTCTTTATTGATTATATTAATAACAAGCTTGGAACATATAATTTGTATGCACCATCTTGAAAGAGAGTATTAGATATATTAGATTATTAGAATTCTTATATAGATATCTTTTTTTTTTTTTATCTTTAGTTAGTTTGTTATTATTTCTTATTTATATTTTGGGCTTAACCCATATTTCTTCTATTATAAATAGAGTGCATGTGTATATATTCAACACAAGGGAGATTAATTTCATACATAATTTTTATTAATTGAACAAGGTCGAATAATGGAGTTGAATGGTTGAAGTTGAAAGAGGCTGAGATTGAGGCTGAAAGAGACCAAGCCCCTACTGAGGCTGAACAGTCAAGCTATCAAGATTGAAAAGTCAACAGGTTGAGGCCAAACGACCGAGTTGTTAATACTGAAAAATTAACAAGTTAAGGCCGAAAGAGGCTAAGACACAAATGCGGTCGAACAAGAGAGTTGTTGACTGAAAAGTCGAATGGTTAAGACTGAATGAGGCCAAGAACATGAGACCAAATGGGTGAGCTATCAACTAAAAAGCTGATAGGTTCAGGCTAAAAGAGGTTAATAGGCAGATGAGGCCAAACAGGTGAGATGTCAACTAAAAAGTCAACAAGTTGATGCCAAAAGAGCCAAGACGCTCATGATGCCGAACAACTGAGTTGTTAAGACTAAAAAGTCGACTGGTTCAAACCGAAAGAGGACAAGACACATATGAGGCTGAAAATTGGTTGATGCTTGGACAAATGATGCCAACTTTCAACATTTCAGTAATCAATTTCTCTATTTCATTTTTCTATTTTGAGAATATTTGTAAGGTCTCAAGTTAAGAATTAAAGATCCTTCCAAAATATTAAAGTTGTGATTGTGATGCCTTTCTAGTAATAGCTCTTCTAAATTTTAGAAAAAATCCTTATAGGAATATAACACTTGATTCACTTTAATTGCTTCAACCAAATAACCCATATCTCCTTGTTGCAATTTGGTGATCAATCTTTTGAAAGAAATAGCAGCGGTAGACAGAGTTAGATCTCCTACCACTTTGACTTGATTAACACCTCCCCTAATAGTGAGCTTAGTTTACTAAAGTCAGCTTTCACCTCTCTCAGACTAGATAGCCATTCAAGGCCTAAAACCACATCAGCTCCTCATATGCCAAAGATGAAGAAATCTTGATAAATCTTCAAACCTTGAATTTCCAACACTAAATTTATGCATTTCCCTTGGCCTTTCAGCTTCCTCCCATCACCTACTTCCACCACATACATAGGGGTCTTTACATAAGTCAGCCCACACCTTTTTTATCAAATCTTTGGATAGAAAATTATCGTAAGTCTCGTAATTTATCATCATAATAACCTGTTCTTGCCCAATGTATCCCCAAACCTTCCATGACTTCTTGGTGGTCATACCAGCCAATGTGAACATAGATAGCTACATTGATTTCCCTTTTTCCTTCTGAATCTCCCCATCTGGAACTTCCTCTAATCTTGCTCCTTTTCTCCTTATTTATGGGATGTAAACTCATTTTGATTGGACCTAGATGTTATAGTACATGATATCTTTTCCACCACCTCTATAACCCATTGATTAAATTTTCCATCTCATGCATATGTTCATTCTACTCATGCTCTTTCTCTATCACATAGTAACTCTTTAAACAAGCATTCAAAGGTTTTTAATCTTGAATCCATTCTGGTGTTAACCATAAGCACCTACACTGCTACCATAGAGCCAAAAAGGTAGATCTAAATACTAGTTGATAGAACATCTAAATGTTTTAAACAAATTGATCTTGAGAGAAGACTTAAATTTTCTGCCCCTTTTTCTCCTAAACGGATAAAATTGAAACTAACAACCGCCTACACATAAACTATGTATAGTAGTATATTTTACAAGGCTACAACCTAAGAGGTTATGCTCGATAACCCAACTCGACATCGTAGTTTAACAACCCAACTCGACAACATGGTTAGACAATAAAACTCGACAACACATTGATAGAATATTAATACCTTGAAGTTTTACTTAACTTATAAGAAAAAAAAAAGTCTTTCTTCATACAGAAGTTTAAGTATTTTGTAAAATTTATTTTATTTCTTCGATTTTTTATCTTTCATTAATAATTTAAATATTTGTCCGAAATTTTGGTTTTCAGCTATATGATGACAGTAAGTTAATCTTAGTCCCACGTTTTTTAGACACTTGTTTCCCATGGTTTCCTCACACACTTAGTGCTTTAGCCTTTTTTTGTTAAAACCCTCATATGGTCCTTATATTTGTACTAGAATCTAATTTAGTCATCAAGTTTTAAGTTGTTTCAATTGGGTCCTCATTTTTTAAAATGTGTAATAAATAGACCATTTCCATTAAGTAGACAACAACAACGTTAAGATGTGTTGATGTGGCGTAGGTGATGTGGATGAGTTTATTACATGGAAATGGGCTTTAAATTATGATGTGGGGTTTAATTTATGATGTGTCATTACTTAATTGGATAGTGTGGTTAGGAAAAATAATTAGGGATTTGGTACATTGAAAATTAAGGATTGTGTTGGACTTTGTGGGTTATGGAGGAACGAACCTAAGCTGTTTGCAGTGACTCAATTTTGGATTACAGCGAAGTCACTTGTGGTTTCGCGTGGAGATCTTCCCGGTCTACGATGAAGGACTTTTTGGTTAATTCTTTGATTGCAAGTGTGATACGCGGGCTTGTGGAGGCGTGACGGAGGAGAAGAAGCGTTCACAATCTGGGTTCTATGATTTGGATGTTTTTGCAGGTTCCATGGAGGCGTTATGCTTCATGGTGAGGTTGGGGAAGGTTGTCATGGAGGAGATGATAGAACTCGCGATTTTAGGGTTCTCTCTATGTGCGATGAAAGGTTTCCAATATGGTCTTGCGGTGGTTTTAGATGGCCTCGTGGTGGTTCTGTTTAGGGCTGGTTGGTTTGGTGACGACACATCATAGAAGATGGTGGCTAGGAGAACTTGGATTTCTAAGATTGAAAATAATGAGATAACGAGTGTATGATGAATAGAAAGATAACGAAAATGTTCAAAAATAAATTAATTTCACAAAATAAATTAAATACAATTTTTATAAATTAAATTAATAATAACTCCACAAAATAAATTAAATATAAATTTCACATAATAAACTCATCCATATCGCCTACACCACATTAGTATATCTTAACATCTTTTTGTTTATTTAATGAAAATGATTTATTTATTACACATTTTAAAAATAAAAACACAATTGAAATTGAAATTGAAACAACTTGATACTTAATTGAAATTGAGAAAACTTTGAACCTTAATGATTGAAATGAGATTTATGTAAAAATATGAATTCCGTCCAAAGGTTTTAAGCAACTTTTTTCTACCAGATTCACCTCTTATTGTTCTTCTCATATTCTTTATTCTTTATTTTGCTTATTTTAGTTTTGTTAGTCCTGGAAAATAGGTTTCATTGTATTTTAAGATCTTACCTGTTATACAACAAACAAAGCCTCAATAAATAAA
>NW_014544138.1:140507-192968 GCF_000741045.1 Vigna radiata var. radiata | reverse complement strand
TATATATATATATATATATATATATATATATATATATATATATATATTCTTGTTAAAAGGAATAAAATTTAAAAAAAAAAATATTTTATTCCTTTAGAAGTCTTTCTCCCATGCCGTTGGACATAGATGGATGGCGTAAAGGTCATAGGTGTATATGGTTGTACCTATCTTCACCACACCACGTGTCTTCTGACTTTCCATTTCATTTGGAGTTACTATATTACTTGTTTTTGCTATAAATCTAAAGAGTAATTAATAATTAACTATACGTTATAATATGCCATAAAAGCACACACAAATGTACACAGAAAATCGTTACCTAAAAAGGACTATGACATCCTGCCCTTAAATAAATTTTTTTGTTTTTTATATATTAAGAGTACCTTTAAATAAACCTAAAAACTACTTTTTTAAATGCTATAGCTTTTAAGATGTCTTTCTAGATTAATTTTCTTTAGCAACACTAAAAAAAAAAAAATATTCACGTAACTTTACTGAAATTAACTTTTAAAAATACATCTCGACGAATTAACCAATAATATTTCAAGTACGGTGGTGGAAACAAAATTTGATGAAAACAACACTTTTTTTTTTGTTTTTGTTTCATTAAAATTATAGCGTAACAATTTTTGTATTTTAAATTTATTTTGAAACTATGGTTCGTCATTTTTTGACCTTTTCTAATTGTATACGCTTTTCCATTCTGATCTAAATGCCTCAATAATTATTGGCAATGACATTAATATATTTTTGATCAACAATGTGAAAGCAATTGATTTGGCACCATCATTAATGTATGAAACAGCAGTTGGCAGTTCTGCATCTTATCTTATACAAACAACAATGCTGCTGCTATATATTCATCATGGTTTGGTTTGGCTTAGCATCCAAAAACAACATTTTCTCAAGTCTTACAATTTCAATGGATCAATTATATGAAGAGGTTGAAGAACCAGTGAGTCCGGCAGGTCAATATTTCAACAGTTCTTTCATATGTTCCTATGTTTTTGGCTTTCTCGAAATGGAAATTCCAATTGATGACTCAAAGACCTTACCTTTGATTAAGGATGTCTTCCTCCCCATCAACCCACGTTTCTCCTCTATCATGGTTCTTTTCTCTTCCATCCTTTACTATATTTTTTGTTCTTATAATTAGCTTTTAGATTTATTTTGAAAAGAAAAATATTTTTTTAACATATTTAAATATTTTACATTCATTTGATACTATCATTATGTATTTTTTAGTTTCTTCTTTCTTAAAATAATACTAAAATTTACATTTTTATGACTATTTTATCCTTATATATGTCAAATAAATGTAAAAATATGTCTCGATTTGAGTTTTAAGATTTTGTTTTTTAGGAGTATCACATGCATACTGGGTACAAGTATGATTTTCTTTCTTTTAAAACACAAAGAATGACAAATAATGATAACAATAAAAAGTAATTCTTTTATATTTTTCAAAATTAAAACAAAAAGAAAATAATAATAAAAACCCTCATAAATTAAAAGTGAAATTACAATATATTTATATCCAATATATTTTTTCATATATTAGTGATTCTTAAATTTTAAAAATAAATAAAATATATAATTTTTTAAACTAATGATATTAACTTTTTTCAATTTTTTAAATCGTGTTTCAGGTTATTTAAATTTAAATTTGTTTAAAGGATATAAATAATAAAAAAATTTAACTTAATTAAGTTAAATTGAAAAAACTATATTTATTTATTTCTAAAATTTAAAAATTAAAATATATTAAAACTCATTATATAATCAAATTCCAATTTTGTATGGAATTTGGTATCAAAATTAAAATACTAAAATGGTAAAATACTTATGTTGTGAATGATAAGTTGATTGCTTAACAACAGATAAGAGACGAAAATGGTAAAAGGAAATGGAAAAGGGTAGAAGTAAAGCCTGAAGAGCATGTAAAGATTCCGAAATTTCCAGAATCTGAATTATACGATGAGTATTTTGATGAGTATGTGACAAAGATTCTGACTGAAAGAACACCTCAAAACAAACCACTGTGGGAAATTCATATCATTAAGTATCCAACCAGCAAGGCTGCAGGCACAGTAATTTTCAAGCTGCATCATGCTCTTGGAGATGGCTACTCCCTGATGGGTGCACTTCTTTCTTGTCTTGAAAGAATCGATGACCCTTCTCTTCCACTAACTTTTCCTTCAAGAGCATCATCAACTTCACAAGCTTCAAAGAAAAACGTCATTCAGAAGTTACCTTCTTTTATCTCCTCCTTTTTTAGCTCCATGTTAGATTTTGGATCAAGCTTAGTGAAGACAAGAATGGCTGTAGATGACAAAACACCAATAAGATCTGGATATGAAGGAACTGAGTCCATGCCTTTTGCCTTGTCAAGCATATCACTATCTCTTGATCATGTCAAAGCAATCAAATCCAAGCTTGGAGTGGTAAGATTAGATCATTCAAAAAAAACTCTTACTGATATGTGTTGGAAGTCCCACATCGACTAGACTAATTTATAATATATATAAATAAGGTGCAAACCTCATCCTATAAGTTGGTTTTATGGATTAAATTAGGTTTAAAATCTCATTTTCTAGTTTTATCTCTAGTCCACGTGGGATTTCCAACAATATCACTAGCGAATATGATGATTGTCTGAAAAAGTTGATTTATTTAGTTTTTTGCATGCATGCAGACGATAAATGATGTGATTACTGGGATGATTTTCTATGGGATTCGATTGTACATGGAAGAGATTGAATACATGGCTAGAAAAGCAAAATCGACTGCAGTGGTAATGCTGAACACAAGAAATGTTAAAGGGTACCAATCAGTGAAAGAGATGCAAAATTCAAAGGTGAAAGGTTTATGGGGAAACAAAATATCTTTCCTACAAGTGCCTATTCCAAAGCTAAGTCAATCCAAAAGCTATAAACCTCTTGAGTTTGTTTGGAATGCCAGAAAACTTATAAAGAAGAAGAGACGTTCTTTCAGTGTTTATCTCATAGGTTTGCTCTTAGATTTGGAGATGAAATTAAAAGGCCCCGAGGTATGTATTCATCTTATAAAAGGAAAATGCTTTTTTAAGATTATTGTTTTACAATCTTTATCATTGCTTACGTATAACTTGTATTCAAATCTTATAAAATCAATTCTCAATTTGTATAAACTATAACCCTAAAACAAGCCATACATATAGCATGAAGAATCAGCCTTAATTATTAGCATGCAACTTCTCTGCTATATTCCATTCAAGTGCTCTGATATTTTTATGTTGGTGTCTTAGGCTGTGGCTAAAATCATCTACAACACTCTAGGAAACTGCAGTGTTGTTATATCAAACATTTTTGGGCCATTGGAACAAATGGCTGTAGCAAATCATCCCATAAGTGGTTTATATTTCACTATGACTGGTGGACCTGAGGTATTTATTCAACTACTCATATGTTTTTTAGACTTAAATTCATTTGAGAAAAATGACATTTTGACACCTATAAATTTGTTTATATTTATTTAATATTATTTTTTTCTAATTTTACTTTTTTTTAAAAAAATACAAAATTTTACTTTTTTTTATGATTTTTTTATTTGTGTAATGTGTCAAATGAGAGGTGTTTCATCTTAACATTATTCAATTCATTCACATAAAAAAATGCATAAAACCATTAATTTTGTGATTTTTTTTTTCCTTCACGTACCTTTAGTATATTTTCATTTGTTAAAAGAGAATTTTTTCAAAAAAAAAATATTATAGAAATTAATAAAGTTACACCAAAATTACATGATTTTTCTCAAAAACAAAGTTACTAAATCCGGCAACCTAACTTTTGTACGTTGTAACATGTTTTTGTGTGTGTTGACAGAATATAGACATAACTATTATGAGCTATGTGAAAGTGTTGAGGATCACCTTGAGAACACTAAAGGGATTCATTGATGAACAGAAGTTCAAGTTTTGCATAGAGAAAGCCTTTGATGTGATATTCAAAGCTGCCATGGAGATTTCTCAAACACCCAATAACAAATAATTGTGACATTGTCATTGCACAATAAGTCAAACATTCAAGTTAAAGCATGTAACTGCTTATTTATTGGACCTTAGTTTTTAAAACATTGAATCTTCCTTTTTCTTTCTATGAAAGTGAAATATGAATGGTAATTAAGGCAATGAAGATATAGAAATCCATTGGAACCATTCAAATGTGGTTCTATTTCTTGCTTTTCAAAATCTTGTCACGTTACGCTCATAATTTATTTTGGTGTGGAAATTTTCTGTTTATTTTCACAATTAAATTTTATTTTCGTCAAGTCTATGTTATGGAGGAAAAGATTAAAAAAAGTAAAAAATAAAATTAATTCTTTCATAAACTAAAATTATTTTATATTGGTTAAAAATCATAGTTTTTAAAAATAAATAAAAGTACATTTTTCAAATTAATTCCTGAAAAAATCATTTAGAAAGTGCTTATAAGGAAATTTCTCAAAAGAGAACTTAAATTACTGATATCTACGTTTTGATATCTTCTAGTTCTCTCCACAGTTTCCTAATGGCATATATATATATATATATATATATATATATTCACTTGTTGAATAAAATGAAGTTATGAAGGAAAAGTTTACATGCAATAATAATTTGCATAACCAATAATTTATTAATTTCACAATGAAATCAGTGGGACGTATATATAATTCAAATCTCTAAGAACACATTTCATTTAATGCATTCACCAATATAAATAGTGAGCAAATATTTTGTGTCTCTGGTCAGATACCTTCTGTGTGGCATTGTCATGGCCATAAGCATAGAACATCAAATTGAAGTTACCACCATTTATGAGCGGAAGGTGAACTCATTATAATCTTATCAATGAACGACATGTTATAGTTACAATTATTGACAGATGCAATTTATGGTTGGAACTATAATGAGTTTCCAATTCAGCATTTTAAAAGAATTAGGTGTGTTAATTGCAATGGTAACATGCAATTCCAAACAGTACTGTAAATCTTCCTCTTCTGTAGTTTATGTTGGCTTCGAGGGAGGGTGTTAAGTCCATGACCCCTTTGAAAACTCTTGAAATATATGTAATCAAATACAAACTGACAAAAACAAAACTTTTTCTATTTTACCTGTTTGTTTGTAAATGTTTTGAAGCAGAGATTCAATACAAGATCTATTTATTGAATCAGCATGAAAGAAAAACAAAAGACTGAATCTAAGACTACAATATAAGAGGAAGCTCAGTCCAAGACACTCTTCCATATGAAAAAAAAGAATATGATTAAATGATGAAAAAGTTACTGTCTTCCTATCCTTCATCTGCTTTGTCCTCACTGCTGTTTTAGTTTAGCAGTTGTTCAATTCAAAAAAGGTTACAAAATAGGCATGTTCAGTATTTGCAAGACATCTTTGAACTCAAAATCACGTGTCTCTCTGTTGAACCTCTCAACCAGCTTGTACCTTGCATCATTCAAATAAAAAGACTGAGCAGTTTCCAAAAGCCATTCTGCCTCTGAATCAGTAAGCTTGCTGGTAAATACGACATCCCCACGGATTAGTACCAAATCCTTGCTCTCTGCAAATTCAGTGTAAAAGGAGACAGTAAAATAGGGTGATGCTTGTGTTCCCCTGGCCTTGTAATCTTCAAGACCTGTAAAAAGCATGTGGGGCGTCTGGACTGCAAGAAAATGATGAATATGTATGTGAGACAACAATGAAAATAATGGTTTCTTATTGAGGATGTTTAGTATGTCTAACCAACAATCATTCTCAACAATTCAGAAGATCTGACATTGATAGGCTATGGAGAGTTTATGAAAGGAAGAAAAAAGGGAATAAAGAGGGAGAGAGGTGTTAGGCGGTTATAACAGTATTAATAGTGGGGGGGAAATAAAGCTCCTATAAGAGAGCTTATGTATGGAAATTATATTTCACTTTTTGGGATTAGTTATACTGCATAGACAAGATCACGTGGACCCTGTGGAGAGAGAATTTGGCCCTCTTGGAGGTTGTTGGCTGAGCATTTCATTATACTGAATAACAGAATTATACAGTATATTCTTCTTTTCTTAGCTGTGAGTGTGTGTTGAGTGCAAATTAAATAGGTTTCCAATCCAGAAACCTATCAATTTGGTNNNACCTGCNGGATNAGCGAGAGATCGGAGAGAGATGGAGGGAAAATTAAATGCATTAGAAGGAAGATTGGAGGGGAGGATGAACNTGATCGAGGGACGAATGGAGACCTTAGAGACNACGGTGGATGGGTTGAAAGCGGAGACGATGGGTTTACGGCAAGAACTTAGAGAATTNATGNGAATGTTTGGAGAACGAGGACGAAANGTTGAGAGCCANCGGGAGGGAAGTCANGATTCAGTGAATGGAATCNGAGGAGANCGAAGAGAAGATGACGAAGAAGATANGAGTAGTGGCGCGCAACCAAATTGGGTGAAGCGGGTCGAGTTACCAACCTTTGAAGGAATCGATCCGCTAGGGTGGATTTCTCGCGCAGAAAAATTCTTCGAAATCCAGAAGGTGACGGAGAGGGAAAAGCTCCGACTGGCATACATATGCATGGAAGGNAGCGCNAGTTACTGGTATCGNTTCTGGAAAGAAAAAATGCAGGCGCCNACATGGGAGGGGTTGCGNGAAGCTCTANTAAGGAGGTTTGGAGGTNGTGACAGAGGAACAGTGTTTGAGAGACTAGCNGCGGTCAAACAGAANAGCACCGTCGACGANTATATACAGGACTTTGAAATGTTAGTGGCGCAGACGAAGGGCGTATCGGAGGATCAGCTCCTGGGATATTTTTTCGCAGGTTTGCAAGGGGAAGTCAGAAGTCAGGTTCGTCCGCATAATCCCCGAGATTTATTATCGGCGATAGAGGTGGCGTGGGATGTAGAGGAGGCGAGTCGAGGGGCGCGAACGGCGGGAGGAACCGGAGCCAGGAGCGGCCAGTCATGGGGGCGATATCAAGGTGGGACCGGCACCGTAGCGAGATCGGAACCGATCAAACAGGGTCCGGGACGATCAGGGGTAGCAGAGAATACAGCAACGATTCGAAGAGAAGGTCCACAGGGAACGACAGCGTCCCGAGTTGGAAGCGGTACCGTGAGCGACGGCCGTGGAAAGGGCGTAAGGAATCTGCCTTACCTCGAATACGTCAGGAGGAGGGAAGAGGGGTTGTGCTTCCATTGTGGAGGCCCCTACAGTCCAAGGCATCATTCCCAGAAAAAAACTTGTGGGTGGTGATTATGGGGGAAGACGAGATCAACGGTGACAAAGAGGAAGAAAGTGGGGAAGAGCTGTCGTCATTTTCCGCTGGCGGACTTACTCCGCACAAAACCATGAAGCTCCAAGGGTGGGTCTTCGGAAAACGGGTCATGATCCTCATTGATAGTGGTGCTAGCCACAATTTTATAGCCACCGATCTGGTAAAGAAGTTGGGTTTACCAGTGGAAGATACACCCCCGTATAAGGTAAGTTTGGGAGATGGTAGAAAAAAAGAAACGAGGGGCTGTTGCAGGGAAGTCCCAATAAATATAGGGGAAACAGAGGTGCTGGAGCGGTTTTATTTGTTTGAATTAGGAGGAGTGGACTTGATTTTGGGGATGGAGTGGTTGGCTAAATTAGGAGAAGTAACAATCAATTGGGGAGAATTAAGAATGATCTATAAGCAGGGAGAAAAGATAATTACGATAAAAGGGGACCCCACTTTGGCACGGAAAATAGTGGAACCGAAAGCTTTGATGAAAATGAAAGCGGTGGAAGCGGTGACTTTAGTATGGACCTTGGGAAAGGCAGAGATAAACTCAGAGGTAGTGGAAAACTGTCANGATTTATCAGGAAGCCAAATAGAAGGCTTGCAGCGGGTGTTGACAGATTTTGGAGANGTATTTAAGGAGGCCAGCGGTCTACCTCCAGTCCGAAATATAGCCCACCGTATTATGCTCAAGGAGGGGACTGATCCAGTTAATGTCCGCCCTTATAGATATCCTCATATGATGAAAGAGGAGATTGAAAACCAGGTAGCTGAGATGCTGAAAGTGGGAATCATACAACCTAGTACCAGCCCTTATTCAAGTCCNGTGATACTAGTCAAAAAGAAAGATGGCAGTTGGCGCTTTTGCATTGATTACAGAGCTTTGAACCGTGCCACAATTCCAGACAAATTTCCGATACCGGTCATAGAGGAGCTCTTGGATGAATTGAAAGGGGCGAAATACTTCTCCAAAGTGGATTTGAAGGTTGGGTATCACCAGATTCGTATGGGAGAGGAAGATATCTAGAAAACAGCCTTTAGGACACATCAAGGACATTACGAGTTCCTTGTTATGCCCTTTGGCCTCACCAACGCGCCAGCTATATTCCACAGTATGATGAATGATTTGCTGAAAACATATTTAAGGAGGTTTGTACTGGTATTTTTTTATGATATCCTAATATACAGTACAGAGTGGGATGAACATTTGAGACACCTGGGGCAAGTGTTAGATATGTTGAAACAGCACCAGTGGGTAGCTAATGCAAAGAAGTGTGAATTTGGGAGGAAGCATATCAGATACCTAGGGCATGTAATTTCTGAAAATGGGGTGGAGATGGATAAAGAAAAAGTGGCAGCGGTGGAGGAATGGCCGGAACCCAAAACCCTTAAAGCCTTAAGGGGTTTCTTGGGTCTCACAAGCTATTACAGGAGGTTTGTGCGGGAGTATGGAAAAATTGCAAAGCCCTTGACCGACCTGTTGAAGAAGGGGCAGTTTACCTAGTCTGCTCAAGCAGCAAAAGCTATGGCCAGATTGAAGGATGCCATCACTACTGCACCGGTTTTAGCATTACCGGATTTCAAACAGCAATTTCACATTGAATGTGATGCATCAGGGAGTGGGGTAGGAGCTGTTCTCACTCAAAACAAAAAGCCTATTGCATTTTTTAGCAAAGCACTGTCAGAAGGATCCATAAATAAATCCATTTATGAAAAAGAGCTCATGGCTTTGGTCATGGACATCCATCACTGGAGGCCTTATTTGTTGGGTCAAAAGTTTGTGGTGCATACGGATCAGCGGAGTCTCAGATATTTGCTTGAACAGAGGATAACAACTCAAAATCAACAGAATTGGTTGGCAAAGTTGTTGGGGTATGATTTTGACATAGTTTACAAATCAGGGGTGACCAATAGAGTGGTTGATGCCTTGTCAAGAAAAGGGGAAGATAAGGGGGAGGAAGAGGTAGAATTGAGGATCATTGCAAGACCATATTGGCAGGATTTTCAAGAGGTATTGAAGGAGGTTGAGGAAGATGATACTCTTAAGAAGATAATACAAGAAGTACGAGCATATTCTAATTCTCATCCTGCCTTTACTTTGGAAAACGACAGACTTCACTACAAAGGACGGTTGGTGCTATCTGCCACTTCTGTATGGATTCCTAAGCTTATAGCAGAGTTCCATACCACCACCACTAGAGGACATTCAGGGGTTTATAGGACCTATCGTAAGGTGGCCCAATCACTGTATTGGGTAGGAATGAAGAAGCCTGTCACTGATTTTGTAGCCAGTTGCTTAGTGTGTCAACAACACAAGTATTTGGCATCTTCTCCCCAAGGCTTGTTACAGCCTTTGCCAATACCGCAAGCCATCTGGGAAGAAGTCAGCATGGACTTCATAGTTAGGCTGCCAAAATCACAAGGACATGATGCAATTTTGGTAGTGGTCGACCGCTTGAGTAAGTATGGTCATTTTGTTCCTTTAAAGCATCCCTATACTGCCAAGACCATAGCAGAGATTTTTGTTAAAGAAGTGGTCAAATTGCATGGAGTGCCAGTGTCAGTGGTCAGTGATAGAGACCCCTTATTTTTTAGCATATTCTGGAAGGAGTTATTTAGATTGCAGGGCACCCAGCTGCACATGAGTACTGCATACCACCCAGAATCTGATGGACAAACTGAGGTACTAAACAAAATACTGGAGGGCTATTTGAGGTGTTTTTGTTCAGAACAACCTAAGAGCTGGAATTCAATTCTTCCCTGGGCTGAGTATTGGTACAATACTACCTATCAGGGGGCAGCTAAATGTAGCCCATTTGAGATTATTTACGGAAGGCCACCTCCTGCACTCACTCGGTTCATACCTGGAGAAACTGCAGTAGAAGTTGTGGCTCAAGAGCTCCAAACAAGAGATGAGGCACTCAAGCAACTCAGATTTCATTTAACAAGAGCACAGGATATGATGACCAAATATGCTAACAGGAAGAGGAAACCATCTGAAGTTAAGGTCGATGACTGGGTCTACCTAAAAATTAGGCCTCATAGGCAGACTTCCATGCCCACCAGGCTGCATCCCAAATTATCAGCACGCTACTTTGGGCCTTTTAAAGTCCTACAACAGATTGGAAAGGTTGCTTTTAAACTGCAGTTACCCGACACATCAAGGATACATCCTGTATTCCATATGTCTCAATTGAAGATCGCAGTGGGTACCAAACAAGTTGAGAAAGATCTGCCCGATGAATTGCAAGCAGCCGGTCCAATGTTTTGGCCACTCAAGATTCTGGACAGAAGGCAGAAACAAAGGAATAAGGAGCTAATACCGCAGATCCTGGTGGAATGGCAGGAAGGAGGAAAGGAGGGAGCAACATGGGAGGACGTGCTCACTATCCAGGAACAGTTTCCAGACTTCAACCTTGGGGACAAGGTTGAACATCAGGCGGTGGGTAATGATAGGGTATGGAGAGTTTATGAAAGGAAGAAAAAAGGGAATAAAGAGGGAGAGAGGTGTTAGGCGGTTATAACAGTATTAATAGTGGGGGAAATAAAGCTCCTATAAGAGAGCTTATGTATGGAAATTATATTTCACTTTTTGGGATTAGTTATACTGCATAGACAGGATCACGTGGACCCTGTGGAGAGAGAATTTGGCTCTCTTGGAGGTTGTTGGCTGAGCATTTCATTATACTGAATAACAGAATTATATAGTATATTCTTCTTTTCTTAGCTGTGAGTGTGTGTTGAGTGCAAATTAAATAGGTTTCCAATCCAGAAACCTATCAGACATTAACATAAATCTCTAAAACGTGTCATTGTCATACTGAAAGTTCCGTAAAAAGGCTAAAGACTACAGGTAATCAAAACAATAAAAAAAGGAATATGAAAAATGTATTTCACAGTAGACAGTATAATAATGTTGCAAGTAGAGATATGAGGATTGATGGGAAGAAAACAAGTGAAAACAGTCAGCCCCAACTAGTTATACTTATCCGTGGACAAGGTTTCAACCAGATTCAGACATTTATAAATGCAATGGAGATTATAGGTCTTGGAAACTACTCGTTCACACCAGAGAAGCCAGTGAAAATAGTTTCTCAAACAAAATGGGTAAACAAACCAACCAGAAAAGAAAAGAAAGGAAGGAAGAGGACAACTATCTTATCAAATATCAAAGATAGCATAGGAAGCATGTAAAGAGTCTCTAATTTGTTGTGTTTTGAAGTAGTTAATAGCACTTCTTTTGGGTACAGTTTAGTCTTAATTTTCTATTTTTAGAACAGATTTGGTTTTTAAAATAAATTTCCTTGTTTTTACAAAGATAAGTGTTGGTAAAATGTTTTTAACTATAATTTTAGTTTAGTTCTGATTTTAGTTAATTTCTAGTCTAGTAAATAATAGATTTTAGATTTGATTCCTATTTCTAGAGTAGATTTTAGTTGTGCTGTAGTTAATTTCTGTTTTAGTCACTTTGATTAGTCTAAGCCAGTTTCTAATTTGATTTTTAATGAGTAATTCAGACCTCTAAATAGTGTTTCTAGGTACTGTTATGTGCTTCTGCAGTTCACTTGAGAGGAAGTCCAGCTTGTGAATTTCTGTACATTGAAGAACCAATCCAGTTATAAAAGCTGCGTGACTTGAAACATGCTGAAGAAGCTGCCAACGTAAATACAGCTGCACCTCAACGTGACTAAGCTCGGGCTGTGATGAGTAGAGAAGTTTGCAAAGGAAGCTGACCTGCTGCCAAAGAGACCTGGAACTGGTCTAAGCTGTTGAAGCAACCAGCTGCCAGCAGTAAGGAACTTAACATGATAGATTGGAGAAGACAGCGTGACCTGCACTAGCCTGTTGGATGAAGATGCAGTGACTTGGAGGACTGGATACTTGAAGAAGCTGCATACGCATTTGCACTGGCTGGAACAGTTTGCAAATAAATCTAACTTGTAATTGGAAGTTAACATGACCTGTTGTAGACAGTTTTAACAGTTTGTAGGTTCCATTTCTTAGGCTAGAGTATAGTAGACTAAAGTCAGAAAATTAGAAAGAGCTTTTCAATTTCTGAGTTATCAGTGTAAACACTTTACATTTCGAGCAAGTAGAGTAGAGTTTCTTTGAAGTGCAAGGTTGTCTTGACTACAAAGTGAGTTGGACAATCAAGTTCTTGACATTCTTTGTTCTACCGCTGCTATTTCTTCAAATTGCAATTAGCTTTCAATGCAAATATACCTTTCTTGAAATCTTTTACCAATTAATCTACTGTTTTCTGCTTTTAGATTCTGTCTTACGTTTGTGCACATTTACATTCAATGTTTGAACCAAAGTTCTTCCACTTCTTCATCGGAATTTATTTTTCTAGTGTTGTGCATAAGAATTGTACATTTGTAACCCACTAAACTCAGTTATGGATTAATGCTGAGGCTTTGTGAGTACAAAGTGACCACTTATACTCCAAGGAATCAGAAATGATCCTTGGCAACCAAAAGCAGAACCATATGAACATCATTGGGGAGTGTTTTCTGGTGTAGATAGTTTTCCTTGCTTTGATTTACTGTTTTCTTTACAATCCCAGTTCTGAACTTCCATTTACATTTTAGCACTTGTTTTACTTGTTTGTATGTTTAATATTGTCCTTTAATCAATTGAAATTTGTTCCAATGCAAGTTTTCTGTTTTTACAGTTTAGTTAGTTTATTCAATTTTCTAGGCTAGGTTAGAATCGGGATTTTTAATTCTGCATTTTATCTTGTTAAATTCTTCATTCCATTAGTTAAGTAGGATCCTTGTACATTTGTTTGCATTTGCATTTGATCAATTTACTCAATTTTGCATTAGTTAAGTAGGCTGGAATTTTCTCAGGCCAACAGGACAGTTTTAGACCACCACAACAGGCTTGGACTAATCAAAGTCAGAAACAGCAGGCCTACAACCCATTTTCAAATACGTATAATCCAAGATGGAAAGGCCACCCAAATCTGAGATATGGACCACCACAGAATCAGTCCCAGCAACAAAACAGCCTAAATCAGCCATATAATGCTAACCAGAAGCAGAGGTGTACACCATCACCATCAAGACAAAATGCAGCACCACTGATGGGCAGATTCAGATGGCTAGGCAACCACAAACAGTTCGACAGCATGTGAGATCAGACCCTACAATGGAAACCACTATTCAAGACTTGAAAACACAAATTGGTCCAACTGGTTGCTGCTATCAATGAGCTAGTGCAGCAAAAGTCTGGTGCAATACCTGCACAGCCTTTGATCAATCCAAAGGGGGCGCAGAACCAGTGATTGAAGTCCCTCTAAACTGAGTTTACTCCTC
The DNA here is from genome assembly GCF_000741045.1 of Vigna radiata var. radiata. Lineage (NCBI taxonomy): Eukaryota > Viridiplantae > Streptophyta > Magnoliopsida > Fabales > Fabaceae > Vigna > Vigna radiata. The sequence continues at coordinate 179,386 of NW_014544138.1, read as the reverse complement.
CTTTACACTTTACTTTCTTTTATCTCAGAACATTTTGCCTTTCGTTTTCTGCTTAACTTTGCTGAATCAGTTTCACTCCCTTACAAATTGAGGATAACATGTGTTTCAAGTGTGGGGGGAGAGCTGAAATTTTCTGAGAATTTTTTTTTTTTTTCTCTTAGTTTCTGCATGATACATTTGCTCTTTTTAGATTTTTAAGACTGTTTTTTTTTTAGTGTCAAGGTAGTTTCATATGATGTTTTCAGTTTGCTGAATTTTTTTTAGCTAGTTTATTTGAAAACCTTTTACAAAGCTGTTTAGAATTAATCTTTTTACCGTTTTTGCTGATTTTCCAGTGAGTTCTTTGACCTGTTTAGAATAGTTTGTTTGAGGTAAAATGCATAATTTATTGTGATAACCAGTTCTGACATATTTGAACCAAAGTGAGTTTTGCACCTTTGCTTTTTGTTGGTGTGATTGCACGTAGGATACTAACATTCCAGAACTTGTATCATCTCTTGTTGATTCTGCTAGTTGTATGATGCATTCTTGACATTATATAGCCATTCCTTGTTTTTAACTCACTAGCAAAATAGCATATCTTGATCAGATTTTCCACTGCACCCAGTTTTGAGCCTACCTTTTGATTTCTAGCTCACTACAAGCCCTTAGACCAGAAAAACAAATGATCACCTAACCATGGATTTGTGAGGGGCTGTGAAAGTACTTCGGAAAATTCTGTGAAACTCAAGTGTGGGGGAAGTGTGCCAAAACAGTTTGATCAAAGGCAAAATGCTGAACAGAAGTGAAAAGAAGTTTGAAACTGAGAAAAATAGAAAATCTGAAAAAAGTTGTGGTCTATGATTGGAAAGAAGGAAGAAATAGTTAAAAAAAAAAAAATAAAGGAAATTGGAAAGTAAATAACAAAACAAAAGGATGTGAAGGTCTGACTTGTGATGAAGCTACTGAACTCACACGTGTCTTCTAGATTTTCCCGATAGCTGCCTTATATTTCCTTGGTTTTAGCTCTGCAACCTTTCCTCTATCCTACCCCTACCCGAGCCACATTACAAGCTTTGTAAAGACCTGTTGATCATGAGTGCATTGTTCTAACATGGTGATTGATTTGAGAGATTTTCCAAGCCTATGACAATGTTGGTGCTCCTGATGTGCTGAGAGACAAATACTTAACCCAAACACACTTAAGAGCATGAGGGTAAACACTATCCAGTGGTGTCAGTTCTGTTTCTAGAGTTTGGTTTGATCAATTCTTAATGTATTTGCCTTATTTTAGCTAATTCTGACTTGGTTAGAAGTTCAAAGTGTTGTTTTGGATTCTCTGGATGCTCACGGATTCCAGCTATGCATTAAAAGTTTTTTATTCTGTCCAGAGTTATATATTGATGTTTTGCTTGTGTGTTGTTATCTTCTTTGTAGTTTTCCCACTAATGCAAAGTTTAAGTGTGGGGATGTGTTAAGTCCCTATTTTGTCTAGTTTTAGGTAGTTATTAGCACTCCTTTGGGCATTGTTTTGTGTTAATTACCTTCTTTTAGTTCAGATTTAGTTTTTGGTAGGGGAAATTTGTGATTTTGTAAAAACTTGTTAATAAAGTGTTTTTAAAGGTGTTTTTGGTCTAGATAGTGTTTTTGGTCTTATGACAGCTTTTGTAGAAGTAGAATAATGTTCTAGGAGCTAGCTTTAGCAACAATTTCTGAGTTTTGATGTTGCTAACTTGGATTCATAACATCATTCCACTGTCTTAGAGGTGAGCTACTCTTAATGCAGCAAAGATGGTGCATAAGACAGTTCAAGACCAAGTTTGAAGGTGTTTGGAGAAGCTGAACTTCTCATGAACCTGAATAACGCATATGGACACGAGTAAAGCTGCCTTTGAAGGTGTGATGGGCTGAGGAATCCAAGTCAGAGCTGTGTGATCTTTTGCAGCTTGTTGCACTGCATTTGGAAGCTTGGTGCTGTAAAAGTCAGCCTGGTAATGCTGGGTTGGGCCTAGACAGTTTTGGGCTAAGTAAGTTTTTAGCTTATTTAGCTTTAGCATAAATAAGTGCATTAGAATAGGAAAACAAAAACAGAGAGAGACAGAGACAGAGACAGAACGAGATAGATATAGGAATGGATGAAGACAGATATTGAATAGCTTTTCAGACTTGAGCTACGCAATCTTCTTTTCTCTGCAAAGTCAGATTTTGGTTCAGAGTTCTTGGCATGCAAAGTAATGACAAGAGCTCAGTTCTATTTTTCTTGGCATGCAAGTTTGCTTTCCTTGTTCTAATTCTTTCTTCAATCTTTAATTTCCAGATTCAATCTATTTTCATTCTGCACTTTTTACTTTCCTTTTTACTTGCTTCATTGTTGTTCTTGATTGTCTTTACGTAATGCTTTCTTCTATGTTTGATGAAGTTGATTTTAGAACTCCTAATAATAGCTTGATCTGACTGAATCTTTAATCTTGTAACATTACAGCTTCGGGTTTTTTATTCAAATCTAATTCCAAAGCTACACAAGTGATCTTTACGTTTCAAGATATCTTCTCTTTCATAAAGGATCAAAATAGTCTCCAAACATGATTGCGTATACTCCTTACTGCTTCACTTTTGGTTGATTTGTCAATGGTTATGTTATGATATTTGAAGTGTACAGGCAAGCCATTTGAATTTGCTATAATTGCCAATTAGGATATATCCCTATTTGCTTAGCGGATTACAAAATAGTCCATATATATAATTGGACACATCAAAATATCTTAGCCATATTCTGTAGATATTAATATGAGCAAGGGGAAAATTCCCTATCCTGACCAGTATACATATCTCTTTTCGTGGACAAGAACAACTGTCGGTCCATGCATAAGTCTAATAATACTACTAAAATAGTTTTATTCAAGTTGTATATTGCAGTGCATTTTGAGTGCAATCAAGGTGGTTATGTACTTGTGGCACGAGTACGTGTTCTAGATCGTTATTTATTAATTATTAGTAGAAATAGAAATATGAGATCAGTGTTATGTTCTGCAACTATTCAGACTCTCTTTCATAAACCATACTTACTAGGGCTCCCGGTCCATCTGTCTGCCTTTCCAATTTTCCATCTAATCCTACAATGTCAACAGTTTCCTAGAATGATCTCTTTCTTTTTCTCAATCTTTCAAGTTCTCTCATATAATCACATCCAAGAAATAGATAATATCATTATAATACCTACATAAACTGGGGAAATAATATTTACATTTTCATCTTTCCCAAATACAAATCATCAATCGAGTGTAATATAGTTTTAATTGAAAACAATTATTAACTTTTTACAAGCAAATAAATAAGAGTATTTATTTTGTCAAACCTTGAACAAACATTGTCGTGTATCCACTTCCCCTCCACAAAGGAATCACAAAGTATCGGCTGCCAAGGATAAAGAAAGTTGAGAACATGAAATCTAGAATACAACAAATTCATAGTATCAATATTGATAAAATATAAATACCACTCTGAAGCTCTATGTTCCAGCAAGTGATAAAGTTTTGCTTTCATAGATGCTCCAATATGACCTCTTCCTATGTGATACTGAAAAAAAAAAAAAAAAAAAAACAGTCAAAACATGTATTTAAGAATACAATAACGAAAATGTATGTGAATAAATAATACATAAGAGCAACAAAACTAAAAGTAGATTCAAAGGAAAATCCTAGAGGCCCACACAAAAGAAGAACAACTCAATTGCTTCAACAGAGATCATCAGCATTCTTCTTTGTGATCATGGACATTTTGCCTAAATCATACTAATCACACACAAGAAAGGCCTCTTGTTTCCCATTGATCAATTAACTGCCCAAATTTTAATTTGTTGTTTCCTTTTCCATTCTTCCTAGAGATTATGTCCAAGTTTCTATCTTGTCCAACTAATTTTTCACTCCCCAAAACTCAAACAAGTCTAACAAGAAGAGGAAATGCCAAGGACAAACAAACAAATTGTTGCTCTTAATGCGAACCAAGAGAAGCTTCAGTAAACTGAGTTATGAATAGCAACAGAGTCTACAAATCAAACAAATTTAAATGACACAAGAACAAGTAATCAACGAGACATTACATCATCCCAAATAGAAGCAATATCTTCAGGATATCGATCTTTCAACCTCTGGATATCTACAATAGAATCCAAAGGTTTCGGTTGCAGAGGGTTGAACCCAGAGGCGAACTTCGACGTCCTACAGAATCCAATCGAAGCCCATTTCTGGAAATCGCACGGAATTTCCGGTTTATACAATTTCGTGGCTGCTGCAAGGGGAACCGCAGAGAAAGACCGCACAGCAAAAGGGTCATTGATGAAAAACAAGCTTTTTCTGACCTTAGAGGCTATGCCCCTCCAAATTGTGCAGTTTGGGGTTACCCTTTGCATTGTGGAATCGGAGAATGAGGGAAAGAAACGAGCTAACCAAGGTAGTCAAAATCGCGTTTCAAGAGTCTACAATCTTCTTCTCCTTCTCCGATCTTGAGTCGCCTAAAAGTCACTTTTTTTGGATGGGCTTGGATCGACGTTCAAAATTGCAACTCGCGTGGAAACAGCGAGTCTAGCGATGCAGTCTCGCCCACCAGCGGGGAAAAGCCGACAGACCTCGTGACGGCACTTCTCAGGGCAATGTTACTTGTGGTGGTTCTTCTAGCGGCGGTGACTCTCGCTGCTGCGCCTCTCGTGGTGGTGTCTCTCGCAGCGGCGACCTTAACGCTGGCCTCTCGTACAAGTCTTGTTCGTGAGTGGTGACAGATGTAGGTAAAACGAGCACTGTATAGAACATTAGAGAAACATGACTCTATCTCACGATGATTTTGTGTAAACCAGTATTTTTACCGTACGTTGCACGGAGCTTTTTGGAAAAATAAAATAAATTTATTATATAAACTTAAAATTTATGAAAATACAATTAAGATTTAATATAAATATTTTATTTTATAAAATTAAATAATAATATTTTAGTATTTTTTATTTTGGAGCCTTTGAAGTAATTCAAATGTACTGGGAGTGTTGCGTGTAAACTCCAGCTTCCGGAGACAATAAGGTTAGGTTCACCCAGTATTCCACGTTTACTCGACTATTAGTTAATTCCCCAAGTGTTAAAATCCAATGGAATTCTTTACAGGATGACTCTACTACTTGGGAGGATGTTGAAGACATTACTTTCCAATTTTCAAATTTCAACCTCGAGGAGGACGAGGTTACTTTCAATGGGAAGTATTGTAACATGTAACAAACCAAGTGTTTGAGAGTTAGTTGCATCCCATGAACATGAACATGTGCCCCTGGTATGTGTAACCTCTGCCTTTCTGACTTTCACTTTTGTTATCCTTTCTGACTTTCACTTTTGTTATCCTTTCCCATATTTCTTCGTTATTCTATTCTCATTCTTAGGTTCCTCCCATAGAAATTCTCTTAGATCTATTTTGTCTAAATGTAAGATTCAATTTTAATAGAATAAAACTATCAAAATAAAACATTACATGTATGATAACTTATCAAAAAATTACAAACTACTAAAGCATAGCATTCCATCCTTGAAGGGCAAAACTCTATATTCTGCTACTTCTCTCTCTACAAACCAATGGACCCCCTGAAAAATGTCCTCCTTAAGCTCACACCAGTTAAGGTGATCATTGCAAATAAGAAAACAACACAAACAGACAAACACAGAAGCAAGGGTAAACTAAATATAAAAGAATTCATACATTAATATAACATACAACAGGCACATAAATATTCAAACAAGATAAACTAGTTTAGACATCCTAAGATATTATGACCTAGACCTGACCGTCCGGACTTAGAATGAAATTGTCAAGCTATGACAAGTTGTGCACTTGTGATGGCCTTTGCAAAGTCATTGTCAACGGGTTTCACCCTACTACACTCATAAGGTTAGTATGTTTCGGGCCTTGAGACATAATGAAAGCCCCCGAGACTAAGATCTCTTACTACTCCTCACGACATGGTTCAATCCTCTCTACTTGAGAATGAAAGACTATTGGAGTTTCAGGATAACCCCCAAAACTGAGCTCCCTGCAATCATTCTAAACTTACTTGAGTCTCATCAAGAGATCTCACTTTACAACTTACTTTCACCACTTTGAAACCACGTACCTTTACTTGGAAACATACTTATGACAGCAATCAATTATATACTGTAAGACACACTCAAACATACTTCATAATGTACTCAACACTTCATTTAGATCAAATTAAGGCAAAGAAGTAAAGAGTGAACTAAAAACTGGACCATTCGCTCAGCGCACACTCTGATATAGCGAATCTAGAGGTTTACCGCACAACGACCCATCTCGATGTGCGAATAAACTCTCAGTGGTACCAGACCTCAACCCCTCGCATAGCGCCTCAATTCGCTATACAAAAGCCTAAACAGTGGTCCAAACCCCCAAGAACTCGCAGAGCGCACCCCTTCGCTATTCGAATAAATCTGGTAGTGACCCCAGACCACAATCAGGCGCTCAGTGCACTGATTCGCTATGTGAATCATTAGAAAAAGAGTTAACCCCCACAACCATTCGCACAACGCACCTTCTCGTTGTGCGAATGCTCAGATAGAGAGCAACTCGCCATAACCACTCGTTGTGCGAATTTATTTGCTTAACGAGTCTGCATAATTTTGCAGCACGAATTCTGCAAAATTATGCAACTCAACCCACATTTACCAATTCTAACTATTTTTCCCAACTTCAAACTCTTTTAGATTGTGTTATATACCAAATTGGACTTGATCAAATGTTTCTAAACTTTCCTACCATCAATATAAAGTGTTTATGGACCAATTCCTACTTCGAAACCTCTAAAATCACAACTTATAGACCCAAAATCCAATCTACCACTTTTGACACATTTTTTACCAGTTTAAGGGCTCAAGCAAGTCACATTTGACTTACCAAAGCTGCTTCAACAGACCAATTGAGCATTTAACCTCTAATTCTCATTTTTCACTACCTCAACTCCTTCCCTACTAGGTTAAGTGAGACATTTAATAATTTTCTTAACTTTTGGACTTTTTCTTCACATTGGAAGGAAGTCCTATAAGGAACACTAGATATCTTTTTATTCTCCTATTTTTCTTTTTTATCTTAGTTTAAGTGTGTTATTCATTTTTCATCAATGCTTCACTATTAATTTTCATCCTCGTAAAGTTCCAATGCTCAGAAGTTGTAAAATCAATGAAATACATCTCATGATCATTAGAGTAGAAATTTGAAGGTTGCACTTATTTATTATTGAAGAAGTTTCTCGATATTAAATTGCAATTCTTAAGAATATTGAAAAACAATTTGAGAAATGTCCTTAACATATGAAATTTTTTGTAAATATTAGTTGAACATGTTTACTTTGTCTTCAAATCCAAAACAATTGTCATTACTACTTCATAAAATCTTTGTCTTCAATTTTGGCAAATATTCAACCTCCAAAAATAATCGTATTTGTCCAAATCTTGCTCCTATCTATAATCTTCATAATATAATCTATTTTCCCCTTTAGTAAATGACTGCAAAAGTTGCATAATAATATCTACTTAAGTTACATAATAATATCTCTTTTCATGAGGTTGGTACACCTCACATCATTCATCCATAGGGTTGGTACACCCTTTTCATGAGGTTGGTACACCTCACATCATTCATCCATAGGGTTGTTACACCCTCCACGAGATTGGTACACTTCATATCATTACATTCATCCATAGGGTTGGTACACCCTTTTCATGAGGTTGGTACANTCCATAGGGTTGTTACACCCTCCACGAGATTGGTACACTTCATATCATTACATTCATCCATAGGGTTGGTACACCCTTTTCATGAGGTTGGTACAACTCACATCATTATCATTCATCCATAGGGTTGGTACACCCTTTTCACGAGGTTGGTACACCTCGCATCATTATCATTCATCCATAGAGTTGATACACCCTTTCTACGAGGTTGGTACACCTCACATCATTCAGTCACTCATAGGGTTGTTACGCCCTCCACGAGGTTGTTACACCTCATTCGTGCATCCATAGGGTTGTTACACCCTCCACGAGGTTGCTACACCTAATTCATTCATCCTTAGGGTTATTACACCTTCCGCGAGGTTGTTACACCTCATTCATTCATCCATTGGGTTATTACACCTTCCACGAGGTATGTACACCTCATTTCTCTCAAGTACAACTTTGGACTAACATTTCTTAAGCCCAATTTTATCTGGCACCTTTAGTTTTTCTGCGATATTGACCCTCTGCTAGGCAAGGGTCAAGTCCTTTTATTGCAATCTCACCTTTTTGGATTTGGCTAATCTTATGTTTCGAGTTCACCTTCCTTCATTCTTCCTCCTTAGAAATCAAGACGAAATTAGTATTTCTATCTTTATTTATCTTTTATTATATAATATGAAAACATCACTTTGTCATATTATCAAGTAAAATCTTCAATATCAAATTTCGTCCGAATTGATTTTTGGATTTATTTCGTTATAACGCGTTTTTAGCATTTATTTATTTATTTTTATTTTCGTTTTTATTTTTTATTTTTATTGCCTTTCTTTTTATTTATTTTATTTTATTTTATCTTTTTTATATTTATTATTTTATTTTATTTACTTTTCCTTTTATAATTATTAATTTTTGTTTTTTTTTATTTTTACCCTTTTTTTTATTTTTTAGATTTAGTTTATTTTTATTTTTATTTTAAATTTTTTTTATTATTTTTGATTTTTTTGTTTTGTTTTATATAATTAATGTAGCTAAAAAAAAGAGAAAGAAAAGGTTTAGAGTGCGTTTGTAGTTAGTACACTAGGAAGCATAAAAAACGCTCCGCACTACTGAGAAGAGGATCATCCATTTCTTGGGAGGACATCTTCATTTACACCTGCAGAGAAGGGTGCCAGCCAGAAGGAGGAGGAAGAGACTACCGGAAGTTCGAAGCTGACCAAAACAAGCGGGGCTTCAACAGGTAAGCATCCTTACTCCTTCAAAGCTCGCTGCATTGTATGTATTGTATGTATTTTTTATGCTCGGCATTGCTCTGTTTGAATATGATTATGGTGTGGATGTCCCTCTTTCTCCGTCACCGTCCAAGGCATATCACATCCCTAGTTTCATTTTCCTTGTTACGCCATGATCGGCTCCCTGCATTAACAAAACAGAAAAGACCATAACAGACAATAAAACTATCCTCCCTCATCTCTGTCCATCTCCAGTCATCAACAATGAACTTGAATCATTAAACTGATACTTGCCAGAAAGATACAACAGAAAGGAAAAATAACAAAACAGTATTTTCATCTTCACCAGAACCATTCCATTCACCCATTCGAACCCCATCCCAACCCGGAATAGAAAAGGGCGAATAGGGGGATAGTTGCCTTGACGCCGGTAGGATTCCTAGCGGTGACCGGAGCCACCGATAACGGCCAGAGCTTGGCGGAACGTGGTCGCGCGGCGGTGTTGGCTCAGTGGATGGCTGTGCGAGACGAAGAGGGAGAGAGAAGGTGGTGGCGCGGTGGCTGGCCGGATGGAAGCGATAACGCCGGCGTCGCCAAGGCTGGCCGGGTGGACGCGGTGGCTGTCGGAGGGGAGCGGCGGCATGACGCGTTCGGGGGAGGTGACCCCAACCCCAGGCAAGTAGGTGCGGAGAAAGACTTGGAGTCTCTGAGGTGTTGGAGTGGAGAATGGGGTGAGGAGGTTCGAACCCCTTGAGGTTTCTAGATAGCTTTGGGCTTGGGTGCCTGGGCTGGCAATTTTTTTTTAAAAAAGAAACAATTTTCTTCCGCACCCCCTCTGCTTCCATTTCGCACCCCCTTCTCTTTGGGCTCAAGTCCATTTCAAAACAAAACTTTGCTACACCCACTTTGTTCATATTTTCACCCCATTTCGACTTGGGCATAGGCCCAGTCTTCTAATAGAAACAAAATTAGTTTGCACACCCCGTTTTTTTTCCCTTTTCACCCCCTTTTCTTCTGGGCTTAAGCCCAATCCTTTATAAAAATAGTTTGGACATCCGTTTTCTTATTTAAGCACTTCCACACCCTTTTTTTTATTTATCTAGACACCTCTACACCTTTTATTTATTTATTATTTTGTTTTTTTTATTTTATCATTTTACTTTTTATTTTGTTTTATCTTTATTTTTCGTTTTCATTTATTTATTTATTCATTTTCTAAACATCCATCTATTTTTTTAAATATATAAATGTTAAAAACAACACAAAAATGTTTTAAAGGTTAAGCACATGTGTGATAGCTCACATCGTTTTTGTGCTAAAAACCTTTTATCTTTCTTTTAGAAAATAATCAAAAAATGTTTAAAGGTTAAGCATATGTGTGATCATTCGCATCGTCCTTGTGCTAAAAACCTTTTCCCTTTCTTTTATAAAAAAATATCAAAAAAATATTTTAAAGGTTAAGCACATGTGTGATCGCTCACATCGTCCTTGTGCTAAAAAACATTTTCTCTTGCTTACATAAAAATACCAAAAATATAAAACACTCACATTTTCAAACAAACAAACAATCTTTCAGCCAGAACTATATGATCCTTGATTCTCCATCAAAAGTGGAGATACGTAGGAGCAAGGTCAGCCTTTGTCAGATTCACTTCCCAAAAATCCAAATTTTTTCCAAACAAATTTTCTCAATAATTTCTCATAAATTAAAAAATATCTTTTGTTTCTTTATAGTGCTTTTCGGGGGATAATTAAACATTTTGAAAACCACATCATATTCGCGTATTTAATTAAAGGTACTGCCTTCGAGCAGGTGTTATAGACCAATAAAGTTGGTTTTCCTACAAGTAACCGACTCCCGAATCTAGAAATCTGGTTTTTGTAGACCAAACCTTATCATTTTATGGTTTTTCCGTAGTTTTCCAGAATAAACTATGGTGGCGACTCCAAATCTCTCTTTCAAACCCATTTCTTTTTTTGGATAATCGTCCCGTCGCGATTCCGGTTGCGACAGATTCGAATGTCTTTTTTTTTTTTTTTTTATGTGATTGAGTTGGTCGAATCAGGCTTGAACCCACTCAGCTTCCTCTAATTGGGTTTCCATTAACACCTGTAAGGATGGAATTTCCACCTCAAGTGGAAGTACTGCTTCCATCTCATACACAAGCGAGAAAGGTGTTGCCCCGGTTGATGTTTGTACTGATGTGCAATATCCATGTAAAGCGAAAGGAAGCATTTCGTGCCAATCTTTATAGGTGACCACCATCTTCTGCACAATTTTCTTGATATTCTTATTAGCAGCCTCTACTACCCCATTCATCTTTGGACGGTAAGGAGAAGAATTAAGATGATGAATTTTGAACTCCTCACATAACTCCACCATCATCTGGTTGTTCAGGTTGGTGGCATTATCAGTGATGATCTTGTTAGGGAGCCGGTATTTGTAGATTAACTCCTTTTTTATGAATCTGGTCACCACCTTTCTGGTCACGTTGGCATAAGAAGCAGCTTCAACCCATTTGGTGAAATAATCGATTGCAACTAGTATGAAACGATGTCCATTTGACGCCTTTGGCTCTATAGCTCCAATGACATCTATCCCCCACATCGAAAATGGCCATGGTGTAGACAACACGTTCCAAAATTGGTGCAGTGACACTTAGTAGCACTTGAGATGATTTTTGGACGACAATAATTAATTATCATATGTGATATGATAATTGATTATTGTTGAGAGCTTTGAGGAAAATATGACCATCTGACTAGAATTATTGATTATCAAGTGAGATAATTGATTATTCTTATCAGTTTTTGACAGTAACCTGATTTTTTCCGGTTTTGGTGCATCTTAGACATATTCAAATGATCATTTAGGATTTGTAACACTAATATTGATACAAAAACATGTTTATAAATGAAAGTAAAGATTTTACATTGCTCATTTGGACAAGAATTAGATGTACCAAACCAACTTAACAACTCAAAAGTGCCTAAACTCAGTTTTATCTCTTACAACAGTTAATATCAACTATCTAACAATATGGACAAGTCTTAATACACTAGATAACATGCCTAAATACCTCAGTTTCATCCCAACTATCATACTTTCAATTCCCAACACCTAAAACCTTTAAAATGGACTAGAAACTCAGCTTATGAAGTCAATATCACTTCCATGACAGATTTTACTGGTTTTAGTACCTAGACAAGTCCTAATAGGTATACTGACAAACCTCTAACCTTCCAAAATAGTTTATACTCACTACATCAAAATCTCACTACTCAAAACCCACTTTTTACACCAAAAACACTTGGAAACTTCAAATATAAACTCTCCATTTGCTACATAATAGTTTTCAACCATCTAGCCCTCCTAACAAGTCCTAATTTACCCCATGACAACATCTAGACCATAGTTTCCTCACATCAGCCCTAGATTCTCAAACTCACATACAAACCCTTTTTTAGGCCTAAAACCAAAGAATTTCACCATTTCTCATCACAATCATTTTTAATTCAATTTCAAAAAACAACACAACTTCATCACACATATTCATAACATCATAGAACATTAAATTCACACCGAAATATCGTTATTTGCACCTATCAAATACTATACTACTATCACAATTTCATCTAATACATCATATTATTCCTATAAATTCTATTTTAATATAAACAAACATAATCTAAGACATCTCTACCTTCCCTTACCTCACAATAAACTGTCCAACTCAAAGAAACATTTCGTTGATTGCTTGAAACGCAATGAATCTCTAGACGATAATACAAGACACTAAATTGAAAACGGATAGAGTCCTTATAACTCTAAATCAACCAAAAACAAGAAAGGAAGGCCAAATGATACATGCAAAACAGTTTCCATGCATGACCCTGGACCAAAGCTAAAAGGTAAAAATGAATAGAAACTTACTTGTTCTAAAACAAAAATTGATAGGTTACATTTGTAGACCTTGACGTCGTAATCGTCTAGGCACCTCCTGATCATTAAACAAATGACTTAGGAGAAAGAACACTTAGAGAAATTAAGAGGAAACAAAGAGAAAGAGTTCTAGAGAGATAGAGTGTGTTTTAAGTAATGCCACGAATTTAGAAAATTATATTTATATTATGAATATATTTTAAAATAAAATATTCGATCTTATTATTTTAATACATTTATCAACTCTAATATTCTATTTTCTAAATTGTTACACAAATTATTATACATTAATTCAACATATTAATTAATTGTTTATACCCAGTTTATTAGCTAAATAAATAAAAAATTTGAATTAAAAAACAATAGATAAAAATATATTTGGAAGTGATTACTGAAAAAAGAAATACTAGTTGACTATTGATAAATTGTATCAAGATATCAGGATACTTCGTCGTCTACTCTCAACTTCTGAAAAAGGGATAGAATAACAGTACCCCCAAGTTATTACTTTTTCTTTTTTAATTTCCTTGGATTTCATTCTGTCTGCTTTGAAAATTATGTTCTATCAAGATTTTATCTTTATAAAATATTTCAAAAGATAAAAAGAAAAGTAAATATTTAAATTATCTAAAATCTTTATTATATGAATAAATAGTCATGTTTCTTTAATTTTCTATGCAATGTCAGTTTTCTTCATCTACAGAGTCACTTTATTTCTTTTTAATTTTTCAGAGCAGTGGCAATTTCTAGAATCACGTGTTTTTTTTTTTTCATTAACGAAAGTTACCATTTAGTAATTAGGCTTTAATATGTTTTTAAAATAAAAATGGGCTAAAGTTTTGGGTTAGAAAACTGGTCCCAATTCCAACCCAATAAAAAGCCCAGATCTGTTACGACCCACGAACAAGGCTCGCACGAGAGGTCAGGCACGTCGAGACCGCGCCACCGTCAGGTACGTCGATGCCATTAGAGTCGCCGCCATGAGAGTCGTCGCCGAGAGAGGCGCCGCCGTCATTTATTGCTCTCTTTGACACTAATTACTCTAGTGCTTTTTTTTTTACCCTTCCCTAACAGTTATTAAGATTGTAATAAAAAACAGTTCATCGGCTTTAAGATGGAGCTCACTATTACGCAACCTGATGATTGGCATCTTCACCTTCGTGATGGTTCTCTTCTTGAAGCTGTCCTCCCTCACAGGTTAATTTACTTGCATTCTATAAAACAATCCTCAGTTGTACTGTGCTATTTTAGGAGTTATGCCTTGCTTTTTAGTAAGAGGTAAAAAAGAAATGATGTAGAGGTAAATATTAGAAACTTTCATGTTACAAATTTCTAAGTTTCAGTATGTAGTGTGTGTGTGTGTGTGTATATATATATATATATATATATATATATATATATATATATATATATATATATATATATATATATATATATATATATATATATATATNATATATATATATATATATATATATATATATATATATATATATATATATATATATATATATATATATATATATATATATAGTACAAAATGATAGCATGTCACAGAAAAGTTAATGGGGATTTCGCACACAAGATATAAGACGGCTGGTTAAATGGAGAAAGACATCGAGGGTTATTCGAGGCTGTTAAATATTTCTCTAGCTCAAAGGAAAGTTTTATTAAACTGCAAGATAAACTATGCTCTATGACAGTGAATGTTGTGCTTTAAAAGGGCAAAACAAAAGTAGCAGTAGCATAAATAAGTACGTTAATGTGTGTGGTCAGGCAAGAAGATACTATGTAAATGATTGTAGGAAGAATTGGTTTGACTCCTATTGAGGAAAAAATATAGAAAATCGAAAAGGTGGTCTGGACATTTAAATGCCACTTGAGGCACTAATAAGGAGAGTAGATCACATAGTTTTAAGCCCTGTTAAAAGGGGAAGAGGGAGATCAATAAAGACATTGGAGGAAATTATTAAGAGATTTCATGTTGAATATCTTTAAATTTAGCTTGTACTCGAACCTAATAATTGCATTGTGTGATCTGTGAGCTGACTTTACATAGTGGGACAAGATTATTGATATTGTTGATGCTTTACTCTTTCCTAATCTTTTGAGGTCAATGTGAGAAAGGCTTGTATTGTGCATCTCTGTATAGTATGTCATCCTTCTTGTTTATTGTATTCACATTGAGTTCACAAAAGTTCTAATTCAGATTATTGCTTACAGTGCTAAGAATTTTGGAAGGGCTATTGTGATGCCAAATTTGAAACCACCCATCACTACCACATCTGCCGCTGTCACTTATCGAGAGTCCATTTTGAAAGCAATACCTACAGATAGCAACTTCACTCCTCTCATGACACTTTACCTCACAGACTTGACTACGCCCGATGAGATTAAACTTGCAAGTGAGTCTAATTAGCGGAATGCAGTAGTTTAAAAAATGTTTATTATCTATGTAATATGAAGAGAAAAAAGTTTTACTCGTATCCATAACTTTAATTTGTGTGTCTATTTATATATATGTAAGTTTTGTTCTTAATGTCGTTAAAACAGGCTTCTGTCATCTTCTTTTACCTATTATTGATCAGTCTAATATTTCTTGCAATGCAATTGTCTAACACGTAATGTTTGATCCTGTAACAAATGTCTTTAAGATGGGCCATGTGGTCATGATAATAAATGTTCATTAATCATTTGATTAGACTGCAAGGCACCCTCTATGCTCATCTATCTGGTTTTGTTCCTCCAAATCCTTATTCATCATAGTACAGTACTTGATTATGCTACTTACTTTGACAGAAAAAAGTGGACTTGTGTATGGTGTGAAGTTGTATCCTGCTGGTGCCACTACGAATTCCCAAGATGGTGTTACAGATCTTTTTGGAAATTGTTTTTCTGTTCTCGAGGAAATGGTTGAGCAAAATTTACCATTATTGGTAATTTAAATTTGTGGTTTTTCTTTTGTTTATTTCTTTACATTTTCTTTCCCCACCCAATTGTGTGTGTTTGTATCTATGTTTAAGGTTCTTATATTGACGGTTAAGAATGTATTTCATACTTACGTTTCATGTTTTCCTTCTTAATTCAAATCACTGCTAATATGTCACGTTTTCATGAATTATTTTAACCATTTAATAGAATGCATGTACTAGATGGTATGTTGGATACCGATTTTGGAGGAAGTTCCCTTTGAAAACATCTACTAACTCTTCGGCACTTAACCATGAGCTGGGGGGTGCTTGTGGCAGTCAGTGGTGGCTAGTGGCATCCTTCATTCTTTACGTTTGCCCTTTATTTAATATGTAAAACTTATAAGTTTACATTATACTTTCTTATCACTATACACTACAGGTTCACGGAGAGGTTACAAATTCAGATGTAGATATTTTTGACCGAGAAAAGGTCTTTATTGAAACAATTTTGCAGCCTTTAGTTCAAAGGCTTCCAAAGCTGAAGGTTGTAATGGAGCATATTACTACTGCAGATGCTGTTAAATTTGTAGAGTCTTGCAAAGAAGGTAACTAACTAAATTTCTAGTAAAAACTAATTTATCATTGTGTTGTACTNTTTAATTTTAAAATTATTCTCATGATTTGCTATATTTGTAAGGTTTNGTAGCAGCAACCGTAACACCACAACATCTTCTTCTGAATCGTAATGCTTTGTTCCAAGGTGGCTTACAGCCTCACAATTACTGTCTTCCAGTGCTCAAAAGAGAGATCCATAGTATGTAACTTTCTTTTCGTTCCTGTACAATCTATTAAATTTCAACATCTTCCAGGTGTTATACCACACTTCTTAGTTTACAATCTGAACCAATGATTCAGTCGAATTTGGAAGATTGGTGAAATAATTTAAATCATATATATTTTTTTTTGTAATTTTCTTGGTCTTACACTCTGTTAATTAAATTAATTAGATTCCTGTTTGATTTGATTGGGCAAACATAAATATGTTCTGAAGTGCATTGAATGGTCTTTTCAAGAAACAAATTGTACTTCATAAATTTTAATTGCACTGTGTAGCACACAGTACGTGCTACACAGTATACTGAAGAGTCTCAGTCCTTATGCTGTAATAATTCCTAAGTTAGGTTTGAGGAAATGTCACTAGGGACAAGGATCATCACGTTGATAATTTTAAGAAACTGTACATATCCTTGTCATCTTAGCTCATTTTTGTTTTCTTTTTCTTATTTAGGACAGGCTATTGTTTCGGCTGTTACTAGTGGAAGTAAACGATTTTTCCTTGGAACTGATAGTGCACCACATGATAGGCGAAGAAAGGAATGTTCATGTGGATGTGCTGGGATATACAACTCCCCGGTAGCTCTATCACTATATGCCAAGGTTTTTGAAGAGGTAACACTTCATTTCACTAATGTGCATCTGGGTAGATTTCAGAAGGGTGGTTTTGTATCACTCAATTGCAATATTCACAGTTTGTGAGAATAGTTAGAAATGAAAATTTGTGATTGGAAGCGAAAATATTATTGTCCATGGTTTGCAAAACAAGTAATACAGTATGTTAGAGGTGATGGTGATATCTGATAATGCATCACATGTCCGTAATTTTGACATATTTCTCGCGTGTTTGTATGGTAATATGCTTATATGAGTATGTGGTATGGTTATCATATTTTGCATGCTTTCTGAAAGTTTTTGGATTTACGTCTTAAAATTCTTTGTGAAATTGGTGCAATTTTAGGCCGGGGCACTTGATAAGCTGGAGGCTTTTACAAGCTTTAATGGGCCTGACTTCTATGGCCTCCCCAGAAATAAGTCAAAGATTAAACTGAGGAAAGCTCCTTGGAAAGTACCTGATTGTTTTTCATTTCCAATTGGAGACATTGTTCCCATGTTTGCTGGTGAAAACCTTGAATGGGAGGCATTGCCTTGTTGACTTGCATGTCTATTTCAAAGTGCGGTATCCTTCAGTAATCTTGTTCTAGTCTTATCAGTCAGTTCTGCGTTTATTTTGCAGACTGTTATCATTTCCATTTTCTAGGTCAGGCTCAGGTAAGTTTCATTATAAACCAAAGCACTGACTGTGATTCATAAATTATTGGTTGTTTAACTGGGAATTTTGGTAATATTCAGAACTTTGATTAGGCAATTTGGTTGTTCAGATTTTATAAATAAACGCTGCTTAAATTTTCCCGATCTGTCTTGTTTCCATTTTCAATTTATGGATCTTTGAATGTCTGTATGAACCAAAGCGCCCACAGGCCAATAGTCTCTACTGGGATACCAAATTTCATAACTTGTTTCAAAAGGCTTTTGTTTCTCTTTTCTATTTTAATATTTGAGCAGTGTTATTTCATATTAACGATAATTTACATGAATAATGTAGACTGCAACTCCAGGTACAATATTTTTGTATATATATAGTTGGAGGATGGACAAATCTACATAAGCTTTACCCCTATGACCAGAGAGGTACTTTCTGCAACCCACTACCAAATAGTGTCATGATTAAACCTTTAGAAGTTTTCCAAACAAGTATAAAAGGGTGCTAGACAATGTTTCCCCAAAGAACTCTTCCTTTGTATTGATATTCCCTCCCAAGCTTAAAGCAAAACCCCGTTATTCATCAAATTTATTATTTTTCAGATGTGATATCTGAGCAACTATTCCAATTTTTTGGAATATGATGAAAGAAATAAAACAGGAAAATTCTGCAGATAGACTTACGGTTATTTTGGTATGATAGAAAGGAATGTGAGTGAAAGGAAGGGAAGGGAAATGAGAGGAAGAAGGTAGCTAAGCAGAGAAGAAATATTGGAAAGATTGAACAAAATTAAGTGGGCTGTGTGTGTGAAGAAAAACGTGGAGTTATTCCTATCTTCTAATTTTGCTATGTTGTGTCTCCTGTTCTAATTCTATGCTTTTTTTTTTTTAAATGTCAATGTTAATAATGAAAAATAAATACAAACAACTAAAATAATATTATAAGAAAATATTTATTAGAAGATAATTAGTTAAGAAAATGTTGTGATAATGTTCACTCTATCTTTTCTCGTATAATTTATCCATTGTTAATCTGGATGATATTTTCTTGAATTGAAAGTATTAAAAATGACTTTGCTTGAGTTAATTATATCTATTGACATTCTTTAGTTGGGTTTGTTATTCACATGTTTTAATTGCTTATAGGATCGTACTAACTGTACTTGATAATGCAATACCAATATGAAAGCAGATTTTCAAAAGTTAAAATTTATAAGAACTGATTTAAGATCTTTAATGTCACAAGAAGCCATGTTAGAAAATATTATTGTTGATTTTATCATTAAATTTTTTGCATAGGAATGCTTTAAGTAAACACTTTTTGTGATATATTTTGTTCTGAATATGATAAATGAAGTGACAATTTCAGCAGAGAAAAAATGACGCATTTAGGCGAACAAAAAGTAATTGAAAAAAAAGATGATTTGATTATTCAGACAATATATATGCAATTTTTTTTATATAATATTTCTCGCCTTGATTACGTACGTAATGTAAGCTCAATTACTTTTGTGTTGGGTATGTATGATATCTCCTCAGTGCAAAACATGAGTTTCTCTTCACCTGAGAATGAGTTTTTCTTATGAATCCCTTTAGAGTTGTTATCGTGATTCTTAATTTAATTCCTATGTTTACATTCTGGAACCGAACAGATAAGATATTATTAGAAACATAGAACTCAAATGATCCTATATGTCTCGTGATTCTTAATTTTTGCCTATCGCTCATAATTCCTATATATGTTTACATTCTGGAACCGAACAGATAAGATATTATTAGAAACATAGAACTCAAATGATCCTATATGTGTAGGGAGGTTTAATATACACACATAAATGTCACTACATAGATTTTCACACTGATGAGATATTGTCCGTTTTGAGTCAAACTTTTACGGATTTGTTTTTGGTACCACTTCAAAAGGCTTCTTTCCAATGGAGGTATTTTATGTGTATATAAATCCATGTTCATCTCTTATTTTTTTTTTTTATGTGAGACTTTGTTTGTACCTAACAATATGGACCAAACTATTAAGGAATTGTCCTTGATGATGTGGTAGGAAAAGAAGATAAGTTTTCGTCGTTGAACTCCCATGACTGAGTTCCTAAGATCAAGTTTGTGTGATTGAGCTTTTGTGTACTCGGTTCTGTTGGTTGTTCTAACAAACTTCTAGTCAAACCTTTCTTCAACAAGACTCGAGATTTCTTCAGCATTTCATGCTTGTCGAATGGTCACATTAAACCACAAGGTGTGGGATTCTTCCATATATCGTGGACCTTTCAGACTCTTTTCTCATCCTACTCTATAAATAAAGGATCAAGACACATTCCAAATGCACAAAATACATTTGGATGGACTCTCTCAAATAAACACTCAAAGAGCTCCCTTTCATAGAACCTCTTAGATGAGCTCTTTCTCATAGAATATGCTTCTTAAGCACTCTCTTATAGATATGCAATCTCGAGCACTCCTTCTCACAGTTAACTTCTTAAGCTCTTCCCCTCTCATCTCTTTGTTCTCCTTCTTCTTGGGTTTTTTTTTTTTTTATTCCTTAAGAGATTACTTATTCATTTTGTTATCCTCAAAATATTTGTGAAGTTCGTGTTGTAACCTGGGAGACTTGTACAACACACTATGAATAAGTCCTTAAGAATAATGGATCTACACGTCTTAGGAAATTTTGTTCGTGACTTTGTCAGTAATTTACAACAATCTTGATAACATATGGTTGACATTAACAACCTAATCCTGAAGAATCTAAACATTGTTTTTAAAAATTCAAATGGTCTTTGCGAAACCATTATCAAATGTGTTAAAAATCAAAGTCTTCTCAGGACAGGACTTTCGACATTGGCAATAATGTGTTTCTATACTTTTAGACATGCATGGAGTTGCTGCTGCTTTTTCATCTCTAAAACCCGACTCTAATCTCTCTTCAAATTCAAAACAAGTTGAAGATTGAATTCATGCAAACAAGGTAGGTCAATATACTTTACTTAGTGCACTTTTTAATTATTTATTCGATGTGTACTGTTCCAATAAGGAAGTAAAAGACATTTGGGATTCATTGATTCTCTAATACACTACTGAAGATGTTGTTAGTTTGTCATAGGAAACTATTATCATTCGAAAATAATCGAAGATAAGGACATAAAGTCTCAAATCAATGAGTACCACACGTTGCTTGAAGATATAAAAAAGCGAAGAACATACTTCTACCTGATGAATTTTGTTCCAAAATTTCTGATCGAGAAACTATCGTCATCTTGGACTAATCACAAACAACAAATGAAATACAAACATAAGCAAATGTTGTTTATATATCTCATTATACACATAATTATTAAAGATACCAACAAGAAGCAGTTTGCTACTGCAAAGGCCAAAACTTTGTCTACAAAAGAAAATATGGTAGAAGTCAAACCTACTCCCAAAATGTATGAACACAAACCTAATTACAAAAGGAAAAATAATTTTTGAAAATCTCATCCTAATGGATGTGACCCCACCTTTAAGTAGGGAAATTACTTCTTGTGGAAAGTTGGGCAATCATGCACCACAATGCAGATGTAGAGTAAATAAACGAAAATCCTTTTAGGGAAAATATAGGAGAAAGAGATGATATTATAGTTAAGGTTGTTTCAAAAGTAGATTTGATGACCAATGTAAGCAAGTGAGTGACAGACTCTCGTGCTATATATGCAAGTATAAATGCCTCTACCTCCTAGGCTAGTATTGGGGATGATGAAGAACACATTTATCTTGATGATTCTAGGACAACTCCTCTTCTAGAAAAAAAGAAATTTCTTCTAAAGCTCACATATGAGAAGACTTTGGCCTTATGTAATGTGTTACATATGTCATCAATTAGAGTTAATTTAATTTTTGTACCACTATTGGGAAAAGATGGAGTTAAAATGTCATTTGAGTCTGACAAGATTGTAATGACAAAAAATAATGTTTCTGTGGAGGAAAAGATATTGTGATCAAGGTATCTTAGTACTCAATATTTTTGAAAATGTTAATGAATCTTGTTTTTCTGTTTATATTATTGATTCATATGATATGTAGCATGCTAGGTTAGGATATGTGAATTCCTCATATGTTATGATATTATAGTGACTAGGATTAATTAATGTGCATGATAAAGAAAGTAGTAAATGTGATATATGTGTATATCTAAATAACAAAGAAAACATGTTATCCGGTAGATTGTCAAACTAGATTGTTAAAGTTAATTCATACTGATCTAGCTTATTTAAAACAAATTATGTCTAAAGAAGATAAAAATTATTTTGTACGCTTTATCGATAATTATTCTAGATACACCAAAATGTACTTAATCAAACATAAAGATGAAACCTTAGATGTATTTTTAACTTATAAAGAAAAAATAGAAAATCAATTAAATAAAAAAATTAAGAGGATTATATCAGATAGAAGTGATGAATATCTACTTTTTAATGAATTTTCTGTTAGAAAGGTATTATCCATGAAATAACCTCACTATATTCATTTAGTGTACGAAGTAGTTAAGAAAAAAAAATTTAACTCTTAAGAAAATGATGAATGTCATGCTTAGTTTAGTGCACGTGATAACCTTTGGGGAGAAGCACTACTTACTGCATATTTTTTACAAAATAAGATACCTTATAAGAAAACTAGTAAAACTTCCTATGAGATATGGAGAGGATATCAACCTAACCTTAAATATATAAGAGTGTAGGGGTGCCTTGCTAAGGTGATGCTACCTAATCCTAAGAAAAGAAAAATAGACTCTAAAACCTTTGATTGCATGTTCTTAGGCTATGTTACTACCTATAAGTTTCTTGTTCTTAAGAATGATGTGCTTAAGCGTAATACTATAGTAGAGACAAAAAATGTTGAGTTTTTTTAATATGTTTTTTCTTTAAAGGTTAGTGAAACGTTTGAATCTGTTTATAATAATAGTGACGTCTTGTGTAAGGGTTTGAGAATAAGTAAAAGACAATGGAAGTAAACTTCCTTTAGTAATGATTTCTATACTTATCTCGTTGACAATTGATCTAACTAACTTTGTAGAGGCAACTGGTGCTTTTGATGCAAATAAGTGAGATAAGACCATTAGGACTGAAATTGAATTGATCCAAAAAAAATACTAATTGGAGCTTAGTAAGTTTTCCTAAAGGAGCAAAACATATTGGTTGTAAGTGAATATTTAAGAATAAGTATCACCATGATAGATCCATAGAAAAGTATAATGTAAGATTAGTAGCAAAAACTTTTACTAAAAAACTCAAATAGATTATTTTGATATATTTGTCCCTATGACTAAGGTTTCCTTTATTCAAGTGTTATTAGTCTTACCAGTTATCCATAAACTAGTGATATACCAAATAAATATTAAAACTATTTTTTTAAGAGAGATTATTTCATAAATTATTTCTTTCTTATTTTTACCATAAGAGATTACTACAAAACACTTGTTTATATAATATATATATATATATATATATATATATATATATATATATTCAACACTATTATGTATAAAATCTTTCTCACACAAAAACTACTAAAAACTCTAAGTAATTACATTAACTTATCACTGTGAAGAAAACAATTTTCAAGATGATTTTACATACCAAATCATTCATCAGATCAATTACACAACTTTCCTTATAAAACATTCTTATAATCTCTTATATGATATAACGAACATTTATAAATTATGTTTTTTTTTTCTAGTGAGAACTTTCTTGTAATTATTAGGAAAAAAAATATCGTTATGTTAAATTATTAATTAAGGAGAAACAATGATTGTTGCGATAAAATACTTACTGAACTTGTTACATGAGTTGTGTTTATCTTGCAATACGAGTTGTATTAATCTTACAATATATGAGAAGGACTTAGAAAAATTAAATTACTTTTCTAAAGTCAAACCTTGTCAACAAACAAAGTTATTTTAAAGAGGAACTATGAACAGAAGGTCATGCTATATGTGTCATCTTCCGTGTACGCATGCTTGGATCAAATACTTTATACGTTTCTGATTACTGTACAGAATCGAAGTTGAAAAATTATACTTATAAAATAATTTTCTGGTCTTTATGGAAGACTTTGAACGTCTAAAGGTAAAGTAGAAAAAATGGCAGTTGGAAAAAGTGAAGTGTTTCATCATAGTTTATTTATAAAATTTAATTTATGATTTTATTCTTTAAGGGTCTTCTTAAATTCTTAGAAATTGTAAATTACAATATATATATATATATATATATATATATATATATATATATATATATAATATTCACCTAAACTATAATTGTGTAGCATCAGAATTCTTGACTAAATTACTGCCAATGTTATTAATAAATAAGGAAAAAGAAAAGAAGAGTTAGATGTCTTCCTAAAATTATTACTACTAAAATAGATAAAAAAAAATGTATCATATATTCATAAATGAAAAATTACATTTAGTATATAATAGAACACATTTGGGAGGAATGAATTTCTCATTATTTATTTATTGTACTAAAATTTTATTTAATATGAATTTTCTTTTAAGATTCTTTTACTTATCAACATTAAGAGGTTGTAATGCATCGTAATATACTTGATGAACGAGTTGATAATTTTACATATTTGACATTAATAACATTAAAACATTGTTCTTCATTATAGTTTAGTTTTGATACATATCCTCTTTTTGTCATTGTGAAAGAAACTCCACTTTCAAATGCGTCTTTCAGTGAATAAAACTTCCATACATCTTCATATTCGTGATTATTTTTTCTCCATGTTACCTTCACACATTAAATCAATAAAAAAATTACTAAAGTGACTTTTTCATGCATATCCAACTTTTGTGATGTGTTATTAATTGAATATGAAGTAGTTGAAATGGAAAAGCTAAAATTGCTTACCTCTTTCTTTTTTAAGATTCTTTTACCTATCAACATAAAGATGTTGCAGTGCATCGTAATACACCTGATGAACGAGTTAATAATCTTACATATTTGACATTAACAACACTAAAACGTTGTTCTTCATTATAGTTTGGTTTTGGCACATGTCCTCCTTTTGTCATTGTGAAAGAAGCTCCATTCTCAAATGCATCTTTCAGTGAATAAAACTTCCATGCATCTCCATTTCCGTGGCTATTTTTTCTCCATGTTACCTTCACACATTAAATCAATAAAAAGATTACTAAAGTGACTTATTCATACATATCCAACTTTTGTGATGTATTATTAATTGAATATTAAGTAGTTGAAATGGAAAAGTTAAAATATCTTACCTCTTTACTCCCTTTTGTTGGTGCTATAAAGAGATTAGCTTCACTTTTGAGACTAGGTCTCATACTTCCACCAATGGCATATTGCACCCATCCTAAGTAAAGATTATTCACTACATGTGCATACCCATGACGAATCCTAACATGTTTTTATTCACGAGAAAGTATAAAATTGTGAAATTTATTTAAATTTGTGTATATTATGTACTAAATTAATAATTAATTACCTGGGCATGCGTTGATTACAATTAGGTCCAAAGTGGTTGTATACAAGAGTAACCTTCATGTTTTGATCTCTTATATAACCATCATCATGTCCAAGAAGCATGACTTTGTCTTGGTTTCTAAACCAATTATTAGATATAGTCACATCAGTTGAACCCCGTGTTACATCTAGTAAGCCATCTTGACAATTATAAAGTGTATTATGATCAATCCAAATCTTTGAAGCAGTAACCAATCTTATTGCATCTCCATCTACATGGCCCAAAGGAATCACCTTTCCTTCTGGTCCCATCACAACCCCTGGAGCTTGAGGTTTGCAATGATGAAGTCGAATGTTATGGATGATTACATTTGTGGCCTAAAATTAAAATAAATAAATGAAGTTGTTCAAAAAGTGTTAGCTTCTATAAAAAAAATTGAAAAGATGTGAGTGCATACAAATTTTATCACAAGAAGCTAATGAATGAGATTACCTTAAAGATCATTAAACATGCATTTTCAGCAATGTCAACATTAACACCTCGACCATCAATGGTTGTAAAACTACTAATAAGAAGGGGTCTTTCGAGTTTAATATGCATGTCTTTTTGGAATGTTATCCACACTTTACTTTGAATTACAGAAGCTCCATATCTCAAGGTCCCAGGTTTAGGACTTATAGGATCATCACTAGGGTCAATAACTTCATAATGGACGAGGTCTTTCCCAGTGTTGTTTGTCATCTTACCAGTGTAGCCAATAGAACACGTTGCTAATTGAGGTCGATTCATCCTCCATTCAGGATTCAATCTCCAACATTGATCAATCACATTCATTTTCAATCCATCTATTTTAGATTGTTTTGCAACACTGAGGTTTGGAATGAAAGTAACAACAACAATAGCTAAAGCAAAACGCCAATAATTAATATTGATATTGTAAGATATCATCGTAAATGATACTTATTCTTAATAGATGTAAATTATAAAAAAAATATATAGAAAAAAGAGAGAATGTTTGATAGTATGATTTGAAAAAAAGTAATATGAAAAGTGATTATATAGAAAAAATTATCTTAAAAGTTCGTTTAAGTTGTTTTTGCAAGCTATGTCAATGGGTATTAGTTACTACATAAAAACTATTAATAAAAATAAGTAACTATGTTTGTTTAATTAATTTTAAATGTTAACCTTAAGTTGTAACAATTACCGAAATCTTGGCAACCATAGAAGTAAATTTAGAAATTCCGGTATCCTCTAGCATTAATTGTTAGAAATCCCACATTAAGAAATCCTATATCAACTAGAGATAAGATAAACTATATAAGTAGGTGCAAATCTCAATTTACAAGTCGACTTTGTAGGATTGAGTTATGTTAGAGGTTCTACATTTATTAGAGATAACACCAACTTACATATATAAGTGGCTACAAACCTCACCTTACAAGGCAATTTTGTAAGGATGAGTTAGGCTTAAAATTCACTTATTAATATGGTACCAAAGTCACAGGTTTGAGTTTATCCTAGTAAAGTTTGTTATGTGTTGATTATATTGTTTCATCCCTTATTGAGACATTATCCCACTATCCATTTTTGTTTATCAACATTATCATTTTTTTTCAATATACTTCATATGAATATATTCACTTTTATGATACATAAAATTGTTGTTTATGTTCCAAAATAAAAAAAATAAAAATAAAACAAATTTTTATTTAGTAGAAATAGTACTAAATCTCATTCACAAATAATTTGTCAAAAATAAGAAATCAACCAACATAAAATAATGTTAGTGAGTTAAACAACTTTAAAACATGTAAAGCTCAATCATATATGCTCTAACTATTAATCAATCAATATTTAGTCTAAGATTATTCATGATTTTGATGACAACAAATAATAATTAAAATTGTGTGAACTAGTAGATGGTTATGATTAAAACTACTAAGCAAGATGAACACAAAAAATATCTAATTAGTTTATAAAAAGTGTGAACTAGTATATACTATATAAAGCTTAGACAATATTACACAGAGTTAAACATAAACATATAGGCTATCACTAGTATAAATATTGAATTTTATGGCTAATTATGGTGAGTCAAGAACCTATATAGAATGTGAATTTTCTATGTTGGTTCCATAATCGACATAAAAAGGCATAAAAAGTCTTTTCTAATGGACATAAAAAGTTTTTCCTGCACTAATGTATGTTACATAAAGCACTAGAAGACGTTACAAAAGTTTTAAATGCATTACAAATTTAAAGGAACCAAATACATTGTAAGCTCAAATGAAGACTAACATTATATGATAAAAACAAAGGAGTTATAAGCATTAGTGCAACGAAAAGTTTTGATATCAATTATTCTTGACATTGTACTTCAGTTTCTAAACCGAAACATATCAAGATGAGGTAAACCGAAACATATCAAGATGAGATAAACCGAAACATATCAAGATGAGATAAAAAATATGGGTGTTTTGGTTTCGATTATAAACTGAAGTATAATGTTCCATATTAGACATCAATTGTCTCTAAAATCAAAGTCCACCATAATAAAATATCATAAAAGATAAAGGAATAGGCTTCGTTTATGAAAAACAACTAAAACCTATTCAACTATATGCTTCAGTTCCTTGGGAAATCAAAGCTTATTGTGATATTTTTTTTTAAAAAAAAATAAGATTCACTCAATAACTCCCACACTTTATTAAACAACCTAAAAAATTAAACTAAAATTTAATATTACTAGATAAGAACTAATATTGAAATATCGATTTTCATGCATATATATATATATATATATATATATATATATATATATATATATATATATATATATATATATAACTAATGAAGAAACAAACAAAGATAACGAACTAAACAACCAACATATTTTTTTTTTAAAATAGGGCGATGAGAACTTGTAAACGAAGGAACCTATGAATGAAGAAAGCAAACGAGAGAGAAAAACCAAGAAGAAAAATGGGAGAAAAGAAAAAACCTAAAAAGAAGGTTCATAACAACGATGCAATGTAATGATAAGAAAATAACTTTCTAAAAATTTAATTCTATTGAAATCTATAATAGTATAGACTTCGGTTAGGGTTATAGATTTCTATTATTTTAGAATCCAAACCTATAGATGTACAAATAATTTCAAAAATGCTATCATATTTTGAAATATTTCATTCTTTTTAACCGAAGCCTATAAGAAGATTTGGAATATGTTTTTTGTACTAATGAAGGTTGACTTAGTGATAAAAATTGAAAGGAAAAAGGTAAGAGAGAGTGTGCATTCAACTCTCTTCACTAACATTTGGAAGTTATAAGTTATTAGTTTAAAGAGTTTGATAGAAAGAGTGAAAGAGATTTTGAGTTTAATTCTCCCACTAACAAAATAACAATTAATATTTATCGATAAAAAAAATGACAATAACACATAATACATTCTAAAATCTATACAAGGTCATGCTATTTGGGTGTCATTTTCCATGTACACATGCTTGGATAAAATACTTTCTACGTTTCTGATTAGTGTGGGATAATCAAAGTAGAAAAAGCATAGTTATAAAATAATTTCAGGTCTTTATGAAAGACTTCCAAAGCTAAAAGTAGAAAAAATGGCACACAATTATGCAGTTGGAAAAAGTCAAGTCTTTCATCATATATATATATATATATATATATATATATATATATATATATATATATATTAATTTTAACCATAATTGTTTAGCATAAAAATTCTTTAATAAATTACTGTGAGTGTTATTAATGAATAATGAAAAGAAAAGATTACAAAAGAAAGTTAAACCCAAAACATTAAAAAAAAAAATCACATACAAACTAAAATCCTAAAAGATAAAAAAAAATTAAACATGCATATGATATGACATTAACTAAATTTTTTAATATACAATTAAAATCTTAATTAACCAATAATGTTAGTAATGACTCACAAATGATATCTCTCCAATGCATATATAGGGTTTTGCATGGTATGACAGTCACCTATACTTTACATGAATGTATTCTGTTTTAGGACGCATAAAATGTTGTTGATGTACCAAAATAAAATAAACAAAAATAAAACTAATTTTTATTTAGTAGAAATAGTCATTAAATCTCCTAATAATTTGGCAAACATATAACTCAACCAGCAGAAAATAATGTAGTGAATTGAAAATTTTTAAAACATATACATCTCATTGGATGGATTGGTGAAAGATAGAAATTGACAGAAAAAAAAAATTAACTAATAAACGTGACCAATCATACGATAAGAAATAGAGACGAAAAGAAGGGAATATAAAAAATGTTAAATATAAGAATATATAATAACTTGAAAATATAATCTACACATACAGACAGTTTCTCCTCTATTTCTCCCTAGACTATAAATAGAAAATTATAATTAAATAAATAATGAAATAATACACACATCAACAGGTTCTCTTTCTCTGTAACTTTTGACAAAATGGTATTGGAAAAGCTTAAAGAAATTATGACATTTCCATTATAAATATATAATTAAAGGACATAGTGCAAATAGAAGTGTCAGCTCCGTTTTTTATCAGTAACCTAGAGAAATTTCCATCTACCATAGCACAACCCTAGATATTACAAGCATCTAAGCACAAAGAATTTAGATATTTAGAGTATACAATAAAACATAATAGTAATTGGTGTTATATCATCCTAAACCATTTTGTTGAGAAGACTACCTTGAATTACCACAAATTATCTTATTATTTTCCTGTTGTTTCTTGCAAAGAAAGGTTCAAAGGTTTGTTGAAACAAAAGAAAAAAAGAATGTACAGTGTCTGCTGAGTTAATTTAATTTCCTTTCCTATAAGGAAAATAATATTTTAACACCAATTTTTGACATTATTTTGACACTGCACACACGTGTCAAAACGTGGTTGGACGATTTCAAATTAAAAAAACTGAGACAAAGGTATATTTAGAAGAAAAAAACTAAAATTTCTTTTTTAATTTGAAATTGTCCAACCACATTTTGACACGTGTGCAGTGTCAAAATAGTGTCAAAAAATTGGTGTTAATATATCATTTTCCTTCCTATAATTATACTCTTTTAGTTATGATTATAATATGCGAAGTTTTAGCATTTCAAAAATCAATAACAAGAGAAACCAGATATATTTCACAGATGAACTCATCAGGGTTCAGCTGCATCTTCTTCTGTGAACTGTCAGCAATTATATAGTTCCGAAACTTAAAATTTTTATGGTTAAATTTCTCTTATTTGAACCAATTTACTTATTGCCTAGCCAATCTTTCCCTGAATTCCCCAACAATTTTGATTTGTTTATCGATATCAAACAAAACCTCAGTGAGAGAGTTTTTGAAGAAACTTTTGGAATCTGTGATTAGCTTGAATGCAAATGATCTAGACATAGAATATATGTTCTTATGGTTTGAGAACCTGAAATGTGTGTATATATATATTTATACATCCTCCAAAGTAGAGTGCATACACAGCATATCTATAAGATACTTATTGAAGCTGATGAACTTTCCGCCTCTTTATTTATGTTAGGTATCAACTTAATTTGTAGGAATTTTTTTCTTAATTGATGATAAAAATCACAATTAGTACTTTTAAAATTAAGAGAAGGGACAAAAGATCAGGATCTTAATTCAGAATGCAGGTTGCTATTGCTAGTAATAGCTGGTAAACTATACTGTTCCGGTCAAAATCTATTCTAACACAGACCAAAATTCTCTTAAAACTTGTTATATATTAGCTAATGTTATCTTCCTCATATTTTACAAAACTTTTGGTGAATACGTAAGATCTAGAAACCCCAGATATCATCAGTGCCAATATCAAAATCCCACCACTCGTGTTGTGTTTCCACGTCACTGTATGATCCATTTACAAACCTTTTCAACCTCTCACTTACTTTGGCGGCTCCGAATTGAAGAAAAGATTGAGGAATCTGCATAAACCCATCAAGTTTTTTCAAAATTAGAGGAATGAGGTATGATTGTATGTTAAGAAGAACACATCAAACTGATGAATTAATATGAAAACAACATTAAACAACAACAAAAGACGATACATATATACATACCTCAGCATGCACAACATGAAGCACCGAGTCTCCAGCAGTGAGTGAGGAATTGAGACTTCTAACCTCTATGTTCTCTTCATGCAGCATTCGAATGATTTCATAGAATATGAACTGGTTATCCATCCCTGTAGTCAGAACAACTTGTAGGGAGGAACCCACTTCTTGAATCTCAAGTTGTGGAGATTTTGGGAGTGGTGCTGTAGCTAAATTAGCACCGTTATTATTGGAGAAGCAACCACGATATCTTTTCTTAGCACCCTGCAAACTCTCTTTCTTCTCTTGCGCCATCTTCACCTTCGCCTCCAAACTCTTGATGTAGTTGATTGCCTCATCCACTTGATCAGGCAGTGGTAATACTTCCTGCGTCATCACCATCAAAAACCAAATCAATAACACCGTTCAAATCCCAAAAACACCAACCAGTACTAACAAAGCAATTATACGAACAACTGGTGATCAGATAGCAGTGTAAACACATTTTATGGTAACTTTTGTAAACTATAGCCACCCATCTAAGTTTATAATCTCCATGCAAGAAAAAAGTTGGTAAGGAAAGAAAAGAAGGAAGCTTTATAACCTTGGGGTTGTAGCTAGGGAGAAGAGAATTGAGTTTGTTGAAGAGGATCTTCATCTGGTTTCTTCTGTTCTTCTCAACGAGCCTTCTTTCAACCTTGGTTGAAGGGGGTTGAATTCCAAGCTGATCCATTATCATGCAGTTGAATCCTGCAGCAACCTGAGAGTTTAGAAGATAGGAAGATGAATGAAGTGGTGTGCTGATGTGGGTATATATACCTGAAGTAGTTATAGATAGAATACTGAAAGAAAGTTTATGACATTTAAATGTTGAAAACTAATTTTTTAAGCATATAAATTTTTTAAATTCAATTTCACTATGTCTTTATTTACTTTTTTTCTTTTTTTAAAAGTATAAAATTTTATAGCCATTTTATTTTTATATTCTATATCAAATAAACAAAATATGGTATGAAATGAAAAAAAATAATATTTTACATTTATTTGACATTATTTTATTATTTTTTATTTTTTTTTAAAAAAATTATATTTTTATAATCATTTTACTTTTCTATTTTATATCATATGTAAAATTGTATTGACGAGCAATGAAATGGTTAAAGATCGAAAACGTCACTTGGTGATGTAATGTTTTTGAGGCCGCCATGTGAGTCATTTTGTTTTGCTCTGCCGTCCAAATATACACGTGCCTTTATTGTGCACTTTCCTTGTTTCTTTCTCACTTCCATGGTCTGCGTTTCCGCGTAACACTAACAAAATACATTCCTAATTCTTTTCTATTACAGTCATGCCTTTGTTTACATCTCCTGCTATATATATTTTTATTTATTTTTATTAATTTTATCTTCCAGATGTTCAAAAAACTAATTAAAGAATGCTTTAAATTTTGTAAAGGAAAAGTAATTAAAGAATACTTTAAAATATAATATACGTATTATTTTTTTTATTAAGTTTTAAGTTTAAATACTAGTAAAAATCTGGCATTTCACATAACACATTATGTTACAGTTCATCAGAAATCGCAACATAATAGTGCGCGGTGACATTTTTGAAAATAATTCGAACTTTTAGGTCGCGGTTCAGAGGGAAACCGCGGCCTATACCCAAGTCAACTTTCTGCCTTCTGAGAATCGCGGCCTATTCCTCCTGCTACCTTCTGACATTCTCCATCAATCAGCTCTTGCAATAAATTAGCAGAGGAATATGCCGCGATTCTCTAAACAACGACGACCTATTCCCTTGCCAATTTATTGCAGGTGCTAGCAACGTGGGGAATATCAGAAGGTAGCAGGGGGAATAGGCTACGGTTGCTCTGAGAACCGCGACCTATTCCCCCTGCTACCTTCTGACATTCCCCATCAGTCAACTCTTGGAATAAATTTGCAGAGGAATAGGTCGCGGTTCTCTGAGCAACCGCGACCTATTCCCTTGCCTATTTCTTGCAGGTGCTAGCAACGTGGGGAATATCAGAAGGTAGAAAGGGGAATAGGCCGCGTTGCTCTGAGAATCGCGGCCTATTCCCCATGTTACCTTCTTACATTCCCCAAAAGGCAGTTGGGGAGACAGTTGAGGTATTCAGAACGTTAGGGAATCGACCGCGGTTCTCAGAGCAACCATGGCCTATTCCCTTAACTGAATAAATTTTAAATATTTAAGGGTATAGACCGCGGTTGCTCGCTAAATCGCGGCATATAGTTTAAAAAAAAATTTAAAAATGCCATTTTCATTATTTTTTTAAGGAGATTAGGTCGCGGTTAATGTAGAACCGCGACATATTCCCCTGCATTACCGCAGTTAAGTTGTGAACCACGACATATTCCCCTCTATAGGTTAAAAAATAAAAAATTCTGAACAGTATCGTCTCCTACATCGCGAATGTCAGAACCCGCGCCTTCTTCTCCGTCGACGCACACCTTTGCTTCCATTTTCCACCGTTTTGCACCATTTAAACTCAAATTTTTTCGGTTCATTTGCCATTTTCAACGTTGGTGAAGAGTTTTGACCGATCAGAATCGTCAAACTTGCACTAGGAAATCGTTAAGTTTCGGCCTGCCATTCCTTTCCGCCGTCCCAATCGTCTCTGCCGCGCCCATTCGTCGTCGCCGCACCCATTCCAGGTATTTTGCCTTTGATGTGCCCTTTGTCGTTTTTGTTTTCTTCAACATGATTTTCGTTCGTTTTTGCATGATACCAATTACTATTGTTTTGGTAATCTAGACTTAGAAAATATATAGACATACAAAATTTAGACAGAAATTTTAGAGTTATTAGAATTATTACTATTATTAGAATAACAAGTTTGAATTTAGTAATCATTATATGGGAAATTATTGTTTGAATGATATGTATGAAATTGGAAGTTTGATTTTCAATGTACCTTATCTTTTTATGTATTGGATGACCCATATTATTCGTTCTCATATCACAAGAAGCTGGGAAACGGTAATATTTAAATCTAACAAATTTTTATTTTTTCCAAAATTTGGAATTCATATACACTAATTAATATCAATTGTCTTGTGCATAGATTCAAGACTATTACACTAGTTCTTGAGAAGCCACTATCGTTCATGAGGAAAGCTGCTGCAAAGTATATAGTTAGATTATATAATAGTTCTTAGTTACTAGATTTAAAATACATTTGAACATGTTGAAATGTTCTTAGTTATTAGTTATTAAACTTTGTACTTATGTGATGTTGAAATACATTTGAATTTGTGTTTGATCTGTTGAAATTGAATCTGTGTACATGTTTTGATATGCAGGTCTGTTTTTGTGGTAGTGGATATCACAAAAACAAACCTGCTATTTAAAAAAACTGCAGGAGAATATGCTGCGGTTGTTACCACAACCGCGGTAGAAAGTGCCACGTTTTTTTTTTAAATAGACTTTTGGTCGCGGTTGTGGCACAAACCGCGGTTTATTCCTGCCTTTTTACCGCGGTTCCAACCGTGGCATATAATGTTACGAGTTTTTTTTTTTTTTTTAAAAAAACAGGAGTTTAGGCTTTGAATGTATTAGGAACCGCGGTCTATTCCCCAGCTTTTTACCGCGATTGCAACCGCGATCTAAAGTTCTAGACTTTTTACTGTGACTGAATACGCCGCGGTTCAGAAACCGCGACGTATAGTAAAAAACAACCGTGGTCGTTTTCTTTCGTGCACTAGTGAAAGTATGTTAGGATAATAATAAATAAATAATAAATCAGTGAAAAAATAATATTTTAAAATATTATTATAAAATTGTGTTAAAATATTTTTTATTTATGATTATTGTTTGATAAGTATACAACAAGGTTTTTTCGTCCATATTTCTGTTCCTTTATAAAAAATAAATATAATGAAACATTGAATCATCATTTATTTAATTAATCTTCGAGCAATTAAAAATGTAAAATATATTTATTTATTTATTTTAAGAATAGACTAGTTTGACAGTTGATATTAATTAACTAACTTATTTTAAACGTGAAAAGTTTTAAGTGGTTTTACCACTCCTATTTTATGTAAAGTTTAACTTTCATTCTATTATTATTTAATTATACATAAATTTTATCTGAGTTTTTAATTTGAAATCAATAAGATGATATTATATATTAAATTGTTATAATTAAGTAGTGGAAAATATCCAAATATTTATATGATGAAGAAAAAAAAGGAATAGACTCAATTTTAAATATTTTTTTTAAAACAAATCAATAAAACGATGACACGTATTATGTTATTAAAAAAATTGTTCTATCATAATTTTTTTTACTTAAAAATTAATATGTAAAATATTTTTAAAAAAAATAAATGTTGTTAAAATAAATGTTGTTATTATATGTAGTCTCAGATTGTGGGTCCCAGCAAAACCCAGAATTTCTGAAAGTTATATGCAGAAGTGGTTAAACCAAAAAGTCTCTCGTCTTGCCAGGAATAATCGTTACAGGTCAAACTTTATTAGTATTTCATAATTGCTTTCTTCTATGTTCCTTCTAATTTTCATAATAAAAAAGAATAAAACTATAATTATAAAAATAAATAGGTTAAATATATGTTTTAGTCCTCATGTTTTTTTTTGTCCCAATTGCATCTTAATCTTTGTAAATTTGAGGCAATTAAGTCCTTTCCGTTAACTGGCCACTAACGCCGTAGGCACTGTGCTGAGCTGTGAAGAATTTTATATTCGTGGCAAACTGTAAAGTTTAATGGTTTTTTTTTTGTGCAATAAAATTACCACGTGGAAAGCTAAAATCCTCCAAAGTTGTTTGCCCTAAGCCCTTATTTAATTGAACCCTAACTCCTCCCTCCATAGTTTGTACCTGTTCGTGCTCGTGAGGAAGAGTGGTGGGAACCAGAGTTGTGGAAGCTGTGTTATTGGTTGATCAGATCAAATGTCTGCTTCATCTTCTTCTTGCAAATGTTTGAGTTCGGGGTTTGGACAGAGTTGTGGTAGTGTGAGCAGGGTGGGTCTAAAAACCCACATGCTTTTGTGGTGAGAATGCAGTCTTCCGCATTGCAAGAACCTCTAAGAACAAGGGCAGAAGATTTTGGGGATGCCCCAAGTTCAAGGTAAGTTTTATTGTGATTTATTTCTCGTTGCAGAGGTTTTATTGTGGTTCACCAAATGTGTTTTCTTCTTGGACAGGGTGGGAGTGAGGATTGTGGTTCTGGATGCAACTTCTTTAAGTGGTGCAATGAGGATGTGATTCATGAAGGAAATGTGGTCACTGTAGAAGGAAGTGGAAGAAAGAACAAAGTGGGTGGAAATGATGATGAAGATGGAAGAGAGACTTGGGGAAAAACTGAAAAGTGTTGTTAGACCGGAAAATTGGTTGAAGTTGTTAACTGGGATGGTGGTTTTTATATGTCTGTGTAATGTAATTGTGATTTCAATGTTGTTGACAATAGGTTGATGTGTTAGGAAAGGTTGATTATTGTTAATGGAAGGTTAATGTAAGGTGTATTATTGTTAATGCAATGTTTCTTATTGTCTCTTTTATTTATAAAGTTGACTTGTTTTTGTTTAATTCTGCTGTCAAATATCTTTTGCTAAGATAAAACAAGTTTAACCTGATAACAACACAGTTAAACTTAATGCTCAATAACCATAAGACTAGAATGATAAATCCATGAAACTTAATCTTATAATAAACCTGATAACAAACATTGTCTTACACCAAATCCATGAAACTTAATCTTATACCAAATCAGATTACAAAACCTGGTAACTTAGACCATCAATCTAACAAAGCAGATAAGAAACTAATCAAATTACACCAAAATATTTAAGACATTGGTCCTTCAAAATACATGATAATTAACACATTGTCTTCAAAATGTAAGGAAATAAAACTTCACTCATGAGATGGTAGGACAGTAGACTCCTGAGTTGGTTGGTCAGCAGGAACGTGTGTGACAGTAGATTCATGAGTTGGTTTCTCAACAGGGACATGTGATGAAGGCATAGGTCGTTGTGGACAAGTTGTTTTGTTGTGTCCCAATTCTTTGCAGACAACACAAGTCTTTTTTCTACCACTTTTTCTTAATTCGGAGTCATTCTTCTTCAACTCCCAAGGTTGTAGTCTTTTTTTTTTCTTGGGACGTCCTGGCATTGCCCTTTTCTTTGGAGGTAGTATATCAGGATAAGCTGTAATCTCCCACACATGTTGTCCGTTGATAGGATATATGATGCTGTTATAAGTCTCTTCATAAGCAGACTTCATAAACCAATGGGCAATATGTTGTTCTGCATTTATGTTCAAGAACTTTATAGCAGTGATGGCATGAGTGCAAGGAATGCCACTGGTTAACCATCCTCTACAACTGCAGTCTTTGTTGTCAAGGTTGACAACAAATTGCTCCCCAAATTGTGAAATGAGAATCACTTCAAATAATTGGTCTGATGACCACCTGTAATTAGTACAAAAGGAGAAAACAATTATGATCAATATAGGCATAAAGTGAATACAAATTTAATTGTATGAGTATAGTTACCTTGGTAACCAATATCTTGTTAGCCATGATTGCTTTTGAAATCTGTTGAGTACCTTAGGGCAAACAAAACCTTGATATAAGGCCATTTTATTCCTGTTGCTAGCCCATCTCTTCATAATATAGACCCTAATGTCTTCTAACATGGATATAATTGGCTTACACCTAGTATGAAGTAGCACACTGTTGAAGCCCTCACACATGTTGTTGACTAGAGTGTCACAATGTGATGATTGAGTGAATCTAGATCTTGACCAATACCTATGACATTAATAAATCAGTAAATATATGAATTGAAATTAATTATATCAGTAAATTAAATTGTATGAAGGAGTAGTGGTTACATACCTAGGAGGAATTGCAATCAAATATTTATATGCCTCTAAATTGATCTCCTTAATTTTTCTCATTTCAGTCTCCCATAATTGAGGATATGTGGCTGTTGCAGCACTCCACACGAGCCTTTTAAGGTCCTTCCCAGGATATTGCTTTCTGAAGTTAGAATACAAATGTCTAACACAATATCTTTGTTCTACATTAGGTAGAAGATCTTGAAGAGCATGCAAAAGACCTTGACATGTATAATTTATTAGAGTGAGCTAAGTTATATGTGAAATAATTTGTACTTAAATTTAGAGCCGTCAAAATGGGTCACAACCCGCGAGCCAACCCGGCCCGTCACGGGTTCGGGCCGGGTTGGGTTTGAAAAATACAACCCACTTANATGCGGGTCAGATTTNAACCCGGCTCATTTAGACCCGGCTCATGCGGGTTGAACCCGTGGTGAGCCGGGTTGGCCCACCAACCCACCTATCTAATTTTATTTTTTTAATTTATTATTTTATTTATGAAACCCTAAAAAATAAA
>NW_014544138.1:138063-139902 GCF_000741045.1 Vigna radiata var. radiata | reverse complement strand
AAGTTTTTCTGGCTCGCTAATAAATGAGCCGGGTTGGGTTGGCTCACTAAATGACCAACCCGTGGTGGGCCGGGCCGGGTCGAGCCGGGTTACCCGTTTTGACAGCTCTACCTAAATTAATGTCTATGATAAGTGACTGACCTTTTGCTGGTCAGAAATGAATGTGCATGATGAAGCTACATCAACCCCTCCAAGGTCCTCAATGAGAAGTTCCAAGAACCAAGTCCAGGAGTCCTTGTTTTCAACCTCGACAACAGCATATGCAATGGGAAAAATTTGTTCATTTCCATCTCTTCCAACAGCTGTTAGCAACTCCCCTCCATACTTTCCTTTCAAAAAACATCCATCCAACCCAATTATGGGTCTGCAACTAATGAATCTATCTTTGCAAGCCTTCAAGCATATATAAATTCTCTTAAAAATACACTCCTCATTCATGTTTTCAACCTTTATTTGGATTGTTGAACCTGGATTCCTTTTCAGCACCTCATGACCATAATCATGGAGCCTTCTGAATTGTTCTTTAAATGACCCCTCAACACTATATTTTGCCATCATTCTTGCCCTAAAAGCCATGTTTTTTGAGATTGATACATTCCATTTCCTACTTAGTTTCTCCCTAATGTCCATCACCTTCATATTGGGGTTCTCTCTAATAGTTTTTTCCATCTTTTCACTCAACCATTTAGTAGTTGTCAACTTCACATTGAAATCTCTACTACACGTGTGATCATCAACAACTTTTCTTAACTGCCAGGACTTGTCAAGACACATATACGCACAATAAGCATACCAATTGCATTTACCATTGGCCCCCAAACATTTTACAGTTACCCTCTTCTTGTCATTCTTAATCAATTTTAGATTCCTACAATTACTCAGAGCATATGTCCTAATAGCATAAGTGAATTCCTTTTTGTTAGTGATATAGGTTCCAACTTCCCATTTATATTCCCCCAAACTTTTTGG
Source organism: Vigna radiata var. radiata (assembly GCF_000741045.1). Lineage (NCBI taxonomy): Eukaryota > Viridiplantae > Streptophyta > Magnoliopsida > Fabales > Fabaceae > Vigna > Vigna radiata. The sequence goes on along the minus strand of NW_014544138.1, from coordinate 138,933 downwards.
CATATTAAAAGTGGGGAACAAATTTTTGGGGATGGTAGCATCATCATCCTCACTGTCTGGACCACTGTCCAACTTATCTGACACCCACTCAATGTCAGACAAACCATGAACATTAACTACTTCATCCTCACTGTCACTTGAACATTCACCTTGTGGAGTGGAAGGTTGTCCTTTAGAACTTCCCATGTCACATTCAACCCTGACATCTACTAGACCATCACTTTCTTCACTAATAAAGTAATCTATATTTTCATCTTCTTCTTCATACTCATCACCAGCATCTTCTCCACCATGATCATCACCATCTTGTCCACCCTCATCCTCATCGTCATCTTCATGTACATCATGTAGCTCAAATTCAACATCATCATTTACTTCAGCCTCATGTGTATCATGAACCTCACCCTCAACGTCTCCCTCACACTGGACTTGTTCACCATGCTGTTTTATCCAACAAAAACAGCATCCAAAGCAATCACAACCACCATCAAAGGACAATTTGATGAGCCGTGGTTGACATGGGGACAAATCCCTCAGACTCGCAGAAATGTTTTCTTTGAGCATTTTAAGGTAGACTTGTGTTTAATTAAACTTCCAAGCACCTCTCTTGCATGTGTCATTAGAAACCTTCTTACGAATATTCTTTTGTTTGTGGCTACAAGGAACCTTTGGAGTANAGATGAGAAAATAGGTTTTGGATAATTATTAAATAAGATGTTATATTATTTCGGTTTCACTATATATGTATGACCCATACTAAAAGTAAGTCTTTTTAGTGATTACTTGTTATTGAATTAACGTTATAATTTAAAGGACCATAATTTGTGTATTAGGGATATATGTTTCAAGCCAAAGAACTGATTTTGCTAT
>NW_014544138.1:135994-137638 GCF_000741045.1 Vigna radiata var. radiata | reverse complement strand
AAGTTTTATAACCACCCATATATAAAGGTTTCATGTTGCATTCTTTTCAATTTAGGCAGATACCTCAGATTTCAAAGTTAGACACCATGTTCCTGTTCCTTAAAATAATCCTTCATCCTCGCTTACTAGTGTTTTAGTTCGGAGTGTATGGACTAATTTAGATCTCATTATATTAGATAGATACGTTGAATGTTAATATATATAGTGGAATACATGCATGCATGGTATTATAAAAAGGGTAGACATACATGAGGNGGCGTGCATCTTACATTAATTGATTTGAAGAGATCCATATCCTGATTGATGATTTGAGGATTAGACTGTGTAAGGTGGCTAGCTGTAAGGATATATGTGATGGGGATAGTATTTAATGGAGATGAAAATGCATGATAGTGAAGAAAACTAGGAGACAGAGAACAGGNGCATATGGAGAGGAGAGGAAAAAATAAAAAGAAAAGGAAAGAATAGGCAGTTCAGAAAAAGGATGGAAGACAGGATGGGCCACATGGCAAAGTGAGCCCCGTTCAGGAACAGCAAGAGAAGATGACTTCCAAAACCAAAGGGAAAATGGAATGAGAAATAGTAAGGGCCTGGGAGTGATATGATATGAATATGAATATGAGATAGATAGAAAGAGGAATAGATAACAACTAAATAGGCCCTAACTAGCCCAAGATCGACCACTCAACCGACATTGAAAGCCACCCTTCTGACTCTGCCTTTTAAAGATGAATTTTACACTNTGNTNTATACGATAAAAATGGGGCCTAGTTAATAAGTNGTAAGAGGTAACCACTAACCAGCTCCTGAAATTTTTAGGTAAGATTGGTGACTTAAGTTTGAATAGAAACTTACCTAAAGAGTCTCCTATTTGAAATCTGCTNTTTTGTGCCCATTGACTATAAGGGTTAGAATTGGGGTCACTTGGCACACTCCAACCCTTTTGGCCTCCAACAATGAAATCTTTATTAGTTCTAAAGCTTNAGACAAGTTTGTGTGATGATTTTATACACGTTTCAAGACTTAGCAATCTGTGTTACACACTGAATTCCAAAAAGAGTGGTTGAGTTGTTAAAAATTGGTTTTCTTGAAACTGTTTTTGTTTTCTTCAAAGGCTTATTTCTGCTGCTGCATGCTTCTTGACTGTGTGAACGCTGGAACACCTCCCATTTGATGATTAAAACTTGCTTGAAGAGTCATATGTACATTTGAACACCTGCCATTTATTGTCACCACTGCAGTTTCCATTTTAGTTGCCATTTTTTTCATTATAGTGCAGTTTTCACCACTTTTTTTCTGCATAACTGGCAACTCATACACTGATTTTCAGATTCCGTGCTCTCCTATACATTTTCCATGGTTCCAAAAGTGCATTTCATCAATTGAAACTGGTACTTGTTGTTCATTTGGTCAAATATACACCAAACCTTCAAAAACAGTTTCTATATATTCATATTATTTGAATTTTGTAAGTGCAACACTGAGTTTTGGGTCTGATTCATTTCCTTGCTGTTTGACAATTTGTACACCTTCAAAATATGCATACAAAGTTGCTCCATTTATTTACAATCTTTATTGATGCAACAAGCCTCTAAAATTATTGCACAAGAAAGACTAAAGATGCTTAGGATAGACCTATCCTTC
>NW_014544138.1:106189-134354 GCF_000741045.1 Vigna radiata var. radiata | reverse complement strand
TATATAATACTACCTACGACAGTATTAAATACGGATTTTTGTCCGTATGTAATCCGTATATAACCAGAAATTATATACGGATTTTAGGCCTTATATACGGATTTGGGCTGTAGATAATGACAATTTTTCTTGTAGTGTATAGTCTCCTCCATTTCTCTATCAACTTGAACCTGACCCTGAACCTCCTCCAATTGGGTTTCAAGTTCATCCTCAACCTCTTTCATTTCACTTCCAACTTCAGCCTCAACTTCTTTCATTTGAGTACCAACTTCAGCCTCAACTTCTTTCATTTGAGTTCCAACTTCAGCCTCAACATCTTTCATTTCAGTTCCAACTTCAACCTCAACCTCTTTCATTTCATTACCAACTTCAGCCTCAACCTCACCATCAACCCAATCAATCATTTCTATTATGTCTGGTTCCATGGTTTTATGAACCACGTACAAATGAACTACATCATTTAACCTTGCAATATTCAACATATGCATGGCACCCCTATCATCAGTCAATAATTCTAACCTATCTGGCACTACTGAAGCACCTCCTAAACTGTACCAAATTTCTTTTATGTCCACGTGACCTAACTCTTTAATTGAAGCTAATATTCCAAAATAGCACCAAAGGTCTGGATCCACAGACCACTCTGTTATCTCTCCATCAAATGATAAATTTTCATTATCTAGTGTAACAAAATGACCAGTATGGTGGACCAAAACCTTAATGCGATCATCAGACATGCTATGTTACCTATGAAGCACAACAATTAAACACCTGTACGTAATGGGAGAAATAATTTATTATCAAAATCCCTAATTAGTAAACAGTTACAGTGGAATAAACTAAGATACCCACTAGGGAAACAGTGAGACAGAGTAGGAAACAGTAGGAAACAGCGAGACAAACAAGGGGACCACTACTATTTCATATTCTTTTTCTTGGACCACAATGTCAAAAACGAGGGGACCACTACTTTTCTATACTATAGTATAGTACACATTTCAACAACCAAAATCTGGCACCATCATATAATAACACACCAAACAAAGATCCCATTCACAGAACAACAGAGTAAGAAGATAGGTCATATATGTTATAAGCATACACAAACAAAATCAAAATCCCTAACTCAGACCAAATGTAACTAACCTTAACTGACGAAATTTTTCGACCTCTTCCAAAGCACTCCAATGGGATTAGTTAGTCTTCATCTTCGTCTAAATTTTTCCACCTCCTCCAAAGCACTCCAATGACGAAATCCCTGATTTTCGCTCCTTCGAATACGAAATCCCAACCTCAGAGTTAAATCCCTAATCCCCAATACAAATAAATCCCTAAAATCCCTAATACAAATAATACGTGTCACGTAATAAACTGATTAAATCATTTTTTTTAATTACAAAATGCCACGTAATGGACTCATTTAAACTAAACAATGAAGGTTCGTTACACCTCAACACAGTGCCTATGGCGTTAGTGGCCAGTTAACGGAGATGGCTTAATTGCCTCAAATTTACAAATATTAGAATGCAATTCGGATAAAAAAAAAACATGAGGACCTAATTGAGAATGGTGAACAGATATGAGGAGTAAAACATATATTTAACCAAATAAATATAAATAATTTTTATAATTTTATTATGAGTATTTTTTTATTTATTTTGTAGATAATTTTTTATTATAAATAATTATTTTAATTTAAAAATTGTTAAGTTTAAAAAATTGTTAAATTATAAAATTGCTTAAAAATATAAAATTAGTAAGATAATTGTTTTAATTTTAAAAATATACTTATTAAAGAATAAAATTGGAGAAAAAAAATGTACACAAAAAATATCTCGTAATCTTTAATTGAGGTAAATTTCATAAAAATAATAATTAAATAATAGGTAAAGTTTATCTCTCTTTGACAAAATTCTTACACGATCTTTGTAATCAAACTAATAACTGAGGCAGATTACATACATTTTAATTAAACAATAGTAATAATAATAATAAAACATTAAGTAATAATATGGTAAACACATTAGTTATAAAAATGCACATTATTATTATTATTATTATTATTATTATTATTATTATTATTATTATTATATACAATGACATTTTAAAAATAATAGTAATTTAAAATGATGTTACTCAATTATTTTAATATTAAAAAGTTTTATTATAAATAATTTTCATTCAATTTTATAATTTTAAAATATGTAATTTTTTTTATAAATCACTTTTCTAAGATTTTCTAACTTCTTTCTAAGATTTCTTGTCCTCTGTTCATTTGACTGAAGAATTGAAACAATAAGATTGATTATTGGAACGATCTCTTCAATTTAGATAAGTTTCTCAGATAGAGTAGGTTTGTTTTTTGTTCCTCTTTTTAGTTTGTTTTGTCTTTTTTTGCAGGTGAGGTGGTTGTTGATGTATGTGACGTTTGATTCTTCTAAACTCTTTATTGATAAGTGGTTCTAACGATATATCCTGATTGTATTTTTGTTATTTGTTGGTGAAGATAGAGCTTCCTGTGTGTTTAATATTGTTTTAGGCTTTTTAGAACTATTTAATCATTTATAAAGTAAGGGAAGCTAAATATTGTACACAATTTCTTACACAACTTGATTTGTATGTGCATGTTTGATAGTCCATAATTAATTGGAATGACTGCTTTAATTGATTAAGTTATTGTTTAAATACTGCTATGATTACTTGTTGAATGCTACTAATTTTGGCCAGACTATGAGGGTTAGAAATTGTTACTAAAATGTTGTGTGTTATGGTATAATTGTTTAGGTGTTCGAGTTTGGAATCTTATGGTTTGGTATGAGGAATTTCTGATAAAGTTGTTTGTTATATTTCACTTGTTTTAATGGTCTGAATTGATGAGATCAAGAGCGTAAATGGTAGTTATTTTTGGATGTTTAAATGGGTAAATGGTTAAGGTATAATTTAATAGTAGGTTGGAGATTTCTTTTCTGTTTGTATGTTTATGTTTCTTTTGTTCGTAATAATCATTTAATTATATGAGCAAATGAAAATGTTTTCATTGATCCATTATAGTAAGAGAATGATACTTAAGTTTAAAGTTAAATTGTTAGATTTCATATCTTATTAAGTTTTGTAAAACAATAATAGGTTTTTATATGTATTATATGTGAGAAACTTGTCATTTCATTCTTTATATATAAATATATATGTTTATATATATATATATATATATATATATATATATATATATATATATATATATATATATATATATATATATATATATGTTTATTTATTTATTTTATGACTCCATATGTTTACGTCAAAAAAATATCTTTAATACATATATCTTTAATGGTTTTCTTAAAGAATATCTTCAATTTGTAAGCTAAATTTTACTGTGTGTAAAAATCAATAGATAAAAAACATTGATTAAAAATATAATTAATAGTGTTAAATTTTGTAAACATAATTACAAATGTTTCAAGTTTCGATAAAATCGTGTGAGAAACTCAATACAGGGGTTCAGTGAGAACTCCCTAATGCAATCATTCAATACTCATACAAGATAGGGATGGTAAAAAAATCTGCGTCTATAGATATTTGCAGATAAAATTTACGATGAATAGTTGTTATCTGCGTATATCTAATATTCGCGGATTGCGGGTAGCTGATATTTTAATATCCGTTTCTAGATGGGTTGAGTGCGAGTACTACACTATCTGACTCGCGGAGATCCGCTATCTGCTAAAAATTTGAAATTACGTTTCTATCCTTAAGTTTTATTTTCTTTTTGTCTCTTTGCCACTTTTTGCATTTGTGCAACAACCTCTTTACTTATTCATGGACTTTATTTGGATATATGTTTTAAATATTATTTATATTTTTTTTGCAATTTAATTTGGATTTCATTTAAAAACTTATAAAATAATTTTTAAAATATTCGTTAAAAACAGGTATCCAAGTATCCAATAGGTGTCTCTAAGCTAAAAAATTTGTAGAGTTTTTTATACGAATATTTAACAAATAGCGGGTCGGGTAACATATAAGTTTTATCTTACGGGTCGGGTAACATATAAGTTTTATCTTACGGGTCAGGTTATGGATAGATGTTATCCGTGTCCAATCCGAGTTTATGAGATATTTAAATTTAATCAATGTTAATCTTCTTATGAATCACTTTAGTTTTTTCTAATAAAAAATATCAGCGAGTGACCCAAACTATCTAAATTTATTCCGGTTGGAGTGATCAGGTTTATTAGTAAAATATTAAAAGATGAAAATAAAAATAAAAATGTATAATAAAAAGAAAAATCTGCATGTACAAATAATTTTTTTAATATATTATCTAAGAATTAAAATATATAGAGTTAAAAGTTGACATTCATAATTGTCTAATATAAGAACAGTTACTGTAATGAAGCTTCGAGGGGACACGCTACGTTCATTCATGAGTCCATTGTCATTCATCATTAATTTGTGTTCTCATTGGAAATGATCCATTTGTGAGAGTGAGAATGATGATGATTCAATCTTACTGTACAAATAGCAGCGCTGTCTCTTACCCTTTCTGTTCACATTATCGTGCCACCTCTGACTCTTGTTTCTTTCTGCAAATATTTGTTTGTTAGAGATACATACTTTTCTCTGTGTTCTTTCTTGTTCAAGATTTTTTAAAATAACTAAGAATGTAATAAAAAAATTATTTTTCAATTAAAAAAATGAGATGAAGCTCATTAAGATAATAAAAAATAACTCTAACTCAATTTCATAGACTTGCTTTAATAAGATAAGGTTTCATTCAAAATTATACATTATAATTTTTTATCATATTTTTAATAGATATATGAGAGTTTAATTATAAATTCAACTTAAATAAATTATTAGTGCGGTTAAAATGAGTTTTAATTCACAGGTCAACTCGCCTCATCACGGGTTTGAATCGGGTTGGGTTTGAAAAAAAAATATAATTTTTTTATGGGAGTTAGTTTTCAACTCGGCTGTGATGAGCTGAGTTACTCACCTAATTTAATTTAATTATTTATTATTTTATATTTCAATATTATTAGTTAACATTTTTGTTTATTATATTGTAGATGGTGACAAAAAAAAGATGTTTCAAAAGAGAAAAATATTATAGATTTATTTATTCAAGACTCTAATATTATAAATGGACAGGTGATAAAAAATTATCAATATTAAAAACTTATTTGTTCACCTTTTGTACATGTTTTTGGAACGCTTGGATTGTATGATACTTTTATTAGTTTTGAATTGTCTTAAACATCATTTTAGGATGACGCTTATTTAGGTTTGAATTAAAAAAATTGTAATTTTTTTATTTTAAGAAAAAAAAAACTTATAATTAAATGAGTCAGTGAACTAACCCCTTTAATCTACCAATCCGTGGTGGGTCAAGTTGAGTCCAAATTTTTTCATTCATTAATAAGTGACTTGGATTTAGTTGACTCGCTAAATGATCAACCTGTGATGTGACAAACCGGATCGGGTTACCGGTTTTAACATTTTATAAATTACAACCTTTTCTTATGTGTGGATAAAATTAGTTTTGCATGCTTTTGGTAACTTCATCCGCGACAATTCCTCATCTTTTCCGCGAAATTGTAGCGTCTCTTTTGGATTTGAAGTAATCAAAACTGCAAAATTAAAGTTGGAGGAGTACGAACTTTGGTGCATAACGAAAAAGTTATCAGTGTCACGAATATTTCCCGGATAAAGTTTTGAGAAGCATCGAAGATTTTGCTCAAGAAATGAACAAAGTGCTTTTCTGCTTCAACTTTTTGACTTTAATAAATATTGAACAGACTTCAATCCCATCGTTGACCTATGTCTAATGTTCTTAAGGATGAAGTTCAAAAACACAATTATTTTTGTGGTGATATTATTGCGTCATTTAGCATAAAATTGGGACTATTATACGTCGCCTATATTACGTCAGAAGAGTGCACTTTAATCTATTTAGACGAATTTAATTTTAGAATGATTTTTGCTAAAAAAAAAAAATCTCTTACATATGCAAGAATTATAGAGTCTTTGCTCTTATTTTGAAGCATATTTTTACACGACAAATTTTACTTACTTTCTTGTAAAAGTTTTGTTGATTATTTTCAATAAAAACGTATTGTTCATTAGGATCTTTTACTTCTTCTCTGTCTTTTGTGTTGACATATGTATATATGTTTTAAATATTTCACTTTTTACCATTTGCAAGCACACATTTTTCTCCTTGGGAAGAATATACACCACCCCTTTTCGCTATTTTTATAGTTAGATTATGGTAGCATTCTTCTTATTATAAGCTCAATTTTATTAAGAAACATATTTTAGAGTCTTATTTTTGAATATTTATTTAAATACAAAATTTACCAATAGTTATTAGTGGAGTTTTAACTTTTAAAATCGTAATATATGTTTCGATTTTAGAATAAATGAAACATATTAAGATGCGATGGTAATTTTAAAAATTTGACAAAATTATAGGTTTGATTTTTGAAAAATAAAAGTCTAGGAAATCAAGACCTAAAGGTTTGTTAAAATTTTAAATTTTTATTTTTTAATAATTAATTTATCTAAGAGAAGAAGTATAAGCCCTAATTGTTAAGAAAATTGACATAAAAACTTTTAGGTTTCGGTTTCTAAATAATCCAGACCTAAAAGTTCACCAAAATTTCAAGTTTGTCACTCATGAAAGAGTTTTAAGTATCAACTATTTTTAAAACCAAAACCTATATATTGTCCTTTATGCTATGCTTTTACTAATAATTGATGCCTAAAATTGTATATAGGGTTAATATTCAAGAAAGTTGAATGACCTTCATTTATTCTTCTTCACAAAAACACTACAATTTCTTTTTATTTTTCTTCTTTTGTTTCATGATTTCTTATTGTTCATCATCCTTGTCATTTCATCATCATCATCTTCTTCTTCTTTTGTATTTCTTGGGTTCTTTGTTGGTAAAGTTTCGATTTTTATGCTACCATTGTTTAATGTTTCTTAATTATATTTTGCATTGATCTTTGGATGCATATGTGGTTATAGTTTATAATCACTTTCATTTCTTGTAACCTAAAGATTAATGTTGGCAAAAATTCTTGTAATTTAAGATATGTTGTTTGAAATTGAATGAGAGAAAGTTGAATGTAAATAAAATAAAAGAACACCCATTATAAAAAAAAAACAAGTATTACTGATGGCCAAAATTCATCAAATACGTCAAAAATTAGTCGATAACAACTTATTTTCAATGGATTTCTAACAATCCAAAATTCGTTGGTAATAGTCCAGTCGGTAACATTTATCAATAGAATTTTATATTTGTCGGTAATTGCTAAAAGAAAAATTCATCACTGATTACCAAAGGAAAAATTGTTGGTAAATTTCATGGGAAATTACAAAGAAAAAATTCATCGATAAATTTTGTTAGTAAATATCACGACCTGATTTATCTTCTTCCTCCTCTCTCATTCATCTTCTTTCTTTTAGGGTTTCATTTTTTTTTTTGCAATGACCATTCGCGTACCTTATATTCCTCTTTCTCCAAACACAACCTTATCTTACGAAAAAGATAAAGCTCTCATTAGTGGGGAACCTAAGAGGCAAACTCAATTGTGCAAGGGGTCATTTTTTCCCTCTTCTTACCTCTTGTCGACAACAAACTAACACCGTGAGTGCATCCTCCATAATTGTAGCAACAATCATGTCGCTTCAAACCAAATCAACCTCTATAGCATGTGAAAATGCAAGTTCCTCATGATCCATGTGAATGATGCCAAAAAACCAGTCGAAGCAGCCTGAACACTACCATCACCAACATAAAAGAGAGAGAGAAACCTTTGCAACACTGTCACGAACAACCATTGGCATTATCGCGAACCACCGCGACTCCTTCACCAATGCACCATCTCCACATTCGAGCCTAATCCACCGTCACAAATCCAATGCTGTGAGTTTGATTATATTGATAATTTCTACTGTTGCAGATGACATTTGACATTCTAAATGTGGTGACGCTTAAAAGTAAATGTCTATCTTCGGCCATTGAGAAATTTTGTGGTTTTAAGATAAAACTGACATCTACATATATTTTTGGAGCTAGAAAGAATGAAAATCCATGTGTCAGATACAAGGGAATTGACGAAGAGACCTAGCATCAGTTTATTGAGATTCATATATATGAGGGATTGAAGGTTAGTTTACTTATAATTATTCATTTCCTCATTGATAATTGTGTTCAAGTTAAACTAATTCATAACATGAATTTTATATGTTACAGGGAAAAAAGGACAAAATCCTAAGGGACAAGTGCTGAAAGTAAAAAAAAAAACACACTTATTGTGTCGTAATATGTATAGAAAACTTGAACAGAAGATAATGAAAGTGAAATACCAAAGAAAACACTAGAGGGGAGTGAATAGTGTTTTCAAAATATTTTAGCAAAGCAACATCTAATAACTTGTAAGAGTACACAAAAGTGTGCCTTGTTTAAACACTGGTTTTATAAGACAAGTAAATGACAATAAGTTCAGACAATGACATTTCAAAAAACTTTCATAAAAGATTTAAGAAAAAATAATAAAGTGCAATTTTGTACTAGTTCAATCAATTTAAGCTACGTCAAGTTCTTTCGTAAGAACTTTTAAGGGTTTCCATTAATCTTATCAAAGATTACATGATTTTAACCTATTCCTGATTGCAAGTATTCTTATACCATTTTGGTTCCCTTTGTTAACACGATAAGTCCGAGTTTAGCCACTCTTGGATCTATCATAGACAACACGTCTAGTCTGAGTTTACTCACTCCTAGTTTGTTGAGTATTATAACCACTTCTGGTACCCCAAGTTAACACGACTAGTCCGAGTTTAGTCATTCCTAGATCTCTCCCTGGACAACATGTCTAGATTGAGTTTACCCATTCTTGATTATTGAGTATTTTAACCACTCTTGGTACTCAAGTATTGTCAACCACTCCTGATTCCCTAGTCTAACCTGACAAGTACAAAAAAATAGTGTTTTAATACAAACACACTTGGTGTTTGTTTATAAATACAAATTGAATAAACTCTCGTAGAGAGGATTACAAAGATACAAATCAATTTGTGAACTCATGAGATTTCTTCTATTAAGATCAAGAAATAGGCTCATGCAGTTTTGTTTCTCTTTTCTTTTCTTCTTCCTCTTTTCTTCTTTCTCTTCCTTTCATTCTAGAAGCATCAGACGTTGTAGACTTGAAGATATAGTAGAAAACTAGATGTGATGATAACTTTCTCTTCACATTTTATCTCGTTTGAACTTGCTTTCATGGTTGAAGAGTATCAGACGATAAGATTTGAGATGAGGAATAAATGATGAATGATGATCTTTCTTGATCATATTCTCTCTCTTTTTCTTTTCTTGTTTTCTTCTTCTATTTTTCACCTTTTCTACTCTTCTGCTTCAACCACCCAACCCTTCTTTTCAATTGATCTTCTTTATATAGGCTCTCTTGTGAAATTACCGTTGGATGCCGAGTTAATTTCCGGAGAACATGTAGCCTTTAGGTAAGAGGTTAGGCTTTAGCCTTTTCTACAGAGGTATAGTGCTTTATTAGAGTTTATATTGAAGAACAACTAGTATGGCTTGTCAGAGCATAAGTCTTCAATAGAAACATTCCCAGAATGTTCTTCATATCTTCTCAACGTTTTTTTCCAATGTGTGCAAATATTCTGATTAATCTTTTGTGTATTCATGTTTTGGACAAATAACGAGAACAAAATATACAAGCAAAATAACATTTTACAATACATGCATTAGATGGAATTAAATGTTTTTGAATGTTTATAGACGTTAATTTACATTGTTTGTTCAAAACATATTATCACACGTCTTGTAAAAAATTAATGCATTGTTCTAGTATAATGTTTAAGAAATGTTGGACGATGTATAACATGTTGACAGTAGACGATGTAAAGCATTAGAAATTTATGAATGAAAAGTTGTTTTAGATGTAGAATTTTGCATGCTTTTCAATTAATGATATTCTTCATAACATGCTTTAGCTTATAACATTTGTTTTTAGATGTAAGACATTAAACTTTGTGTTTTTATGATTCTCAAGAATACATGCTTCAATCAGAGAGCTTGAGAACACATCTTATTATTTTGCACATATCCCTTAGCTTGAGAATACATTCTTTTCAACACTTCATGAATAGAAATCCTTAAGCATATTAAAACAAAGGGTTCATGTAGGCTTTTCTTATTGGTTAGACGCTTCCTATAAACAACATGTTAAATGATATATATTTCAAGGAAACATTGTTTTATATGTTCTCATTTGGAAAAGACTTTGTATTAACACTTGGGCGATTTGCGTAGCTTCTCGTATAAAACTTTAGGTTTTCATTTTGATTGAGCAAACACTTAAACGTTTTAGGTGAAGCAGAGGCTTCTCTTTCTGAAAAGATATTTCGTTTAATGCTTATTATTAAACTTCAAGACTTGGGTTGCTTAAACGGGTCTATTCTCTAGATAATCTTGTCTTAACAAAAGGAAAAAGGCATAAGCTAGGCCACCACCTTCTGAAGGTAATTTTCCACAACCTCCTTTACCACTATCTCGTCATGAAAAGTGGAAGTTAGCATATATACGATCATCAGGCTCCTACACTTCTGACATCGCATGACAAATCTTTGAAAAAATTATAAGATATAACTTTTCTTTAAATCATAATATGATTTTATACAGATTACATGTTAAATTTATTTTGTTATGTTGCAGGACTCCTTGGTTTCGCAAAGCGCCCAAGGTACTTTTACTCAAAAAGGTTGTCATTACATTCTTTCAACTAAAATTGGATAGCCTGAGCACCCTGAGCGTGTGCGTGTGCTGATAGATCCGAAGTCAACATTTCCCAATATTTTAGAGGCTTCTCTCGTTAGTCTCCATGCTCACATGGTGTTGAGTATGATAAAAAGGCTAATGCAACAAATCACTAAGAAGTTCAGAGTGCAACTCTATGATAAAGTCACCAAGCAAGTGAATGAAAGGGTTATGGGCCAGTTCTAGCAACATATTGATAGTTATGTCATTCGTCTGCAAGTATTAACATGAACATTGGTTCTAATAGGTAGAAATGGAAAGAGAAGTTATTCGGCTTCACCTCTACCACGGGATGACATGGACTCGTCCATGTTAGGTATTTGTTTTGGATGATATAAGGAGGATGTTAGCGACCCATGGAACAATATTTGAGGCAGGCACAATTCTTCATTGTATGAAGCTACCAGACAATGAGGTTAAGGTCACGGTAGAAGAAGATCTCATACTAGATGCTTTAGTTCATGTGCCAAAAGATGAGGTATATATTGTGGCATTAGCATTTCAATCTCTCTTTGCTTGACCTAAATATTTGGTTGGTTCTATTTCTAACCTCTAGTACGGACTCCTAAACCCATCATACACTACTCAATTTTTAAGTTTATGTGTTATTTATGTCCAAACATAAATTGCTTTCCATGTAACAATAATCACATTGAGAGGAAAGTCTTAAACATAAGAAGATTCCTCTATCTATGGAATATCATCTTAGTGCATTACATCATCTTGCTAACATCAAAAGCGATAAGCCGATGTCGGTTCCATAAGATTATGATGTATTTGGGAAAGACAATAACATCCCACTGTATTTGTGTAAGAAAAATGTCTTAGAGCTTGCATCAAACACAAAAGAATTGAATATTACCCTTATTCAGTTATGGATGATGTAAGTCTTTGAACCATTCTTTATATTTAATTGATTTACATAGTTACTTATATCAAATAAATGTTTTGTGTTTAGGTATATGTTTGGTGTCAGTAACAATATGGGGTTGAATGATGTATATGGGTTCATAGACCCCTAACTCAGTAATGAAGGAAATAAATTAGATGATATCCAAGCATACGATACCAAATGTTTTGAACATGGGGAAACAAGTATATTTTGTACCTTATATTGTTGTGCAAGTGTAGTTTGTTGACTTATAATTATAATATGTTATTTTAAGTATAACAATGAAATTATTTTCAATTCAAGCATCATTGACAACTACTTGTGGTTTTCCTAAAGGACAACATTATCTGTGGTTTTACTTCTTGCACAAGTTTCCTCCCAATCATCTCAAACATATAATAGATTGCTAAGAACCTCAATATTATGAAATTTCTTTGTTATATATGTGTATCCTAAAACACCCCCTCTTTCACAATTCAATAGTTGGACATAGCATGTTATTATGGTTTTACTGCTTTTCTCCCTCACTCTTCCTCCATCTCTTTTCTTGCTTCTTCACATCTAGCTTCTCTCCCTCCTTCTTCCACTCTTCCATCCGCCGCCGTATCACAAAACTCACACAGAAAAAATAAGAAAGAAAACAGGGCAGACAAAAAGTTTCAACAAAGAAAAGAGACAATAACAATCACTAACCCCCTATTGTTCATTCACCATAGACAAAAAAAATTCCTTATACATACTGCATTTTCTATCCACAACTTAAAACCAAAACAAAGAAACTATGAAAAGATACACATACATAATACATATATATATATATATATAATACATTAACTCATCTTTATCCCATTACACCACCATCACGAAAAGCACTTCCTCAACTTATGAATTGCATTGTACATTTTCCTTTTGGACCTGACAGCGGTTATCCCCATATCTTTGAGATCCTCCAATGTCAATATAGGAAACAACTCATCATCGACCTCATGGATCTCAACATAGGTGCATACCTACTCAGACCTAACTCGAAAAGCCAAGACTTAACTATGTCACTCTTCCTCTGTTCTCACTTCGATCCACCATTAGCCACTTCAGCACCTTTTTAATGTCGTTGATTTTAAAGGACGAAAAATTATAGTTTCCTTAAGAAGGATCAAAATGTACCAAAGTTTGAAAAATGGACTAAAGATAAAATCGTTTGATAGTTCAGGGATTAAAAACATATTTAACCCTATTATTAATGTCAATTATTTTTAAAACTCTATTATGATTATATTTAAAGATGTATGAAAAATTAGAAAGAAAAAAGTTTCACTCTTAAATAATATGAAATTATTTAGTGTCATTATACTTTAGCATATATTTTAGCTAAACTAATATGTTTAATTTATATTATATATTTTAATATAAAAAGAACAATATAATAATATTCATATGTGTCAATTATAATGTAGGTTGCTTAGGGAAAAGAAAATAAAAGTTGACATTGATACCAAAACAGCAATTTTAGTCTAAAATCTATGTTAGTGGATATTTTTATTTTAATTGCTTATGCAAAACTTTCAAGCCACAAAATTCCTAATCTCTAATAAAAGAATTATAAAATTTAATAAACTTCTATAAAGGACAAAGCAGTCGTAACAGGACATCCATGCGCCAAATTATTACACTATAGTGCTTAGTGTGGTTACATCAAATGTATTTATTTTCTGCATTTTTGCTCTCCGTTGAAATTTTAAGTCGTAACGAATAATCTTTTGTATTTTTCTAATTATGAATGAATATTGATTACTTGGATTGGAAATTGTTTTCAAAAAAACTAAACACCAAAAAAACATTATTATAAGTAGATATAATCATAATCATATTTACTACTTATTCAGACTTGCACTATTTCATGAAGGAATATGATAAAATATGAATAAAACTTAAATTAACTTTTTTCAGTTCAAATTAACTTTTATACATAAACTAACGAACTACTTTGTAGATTTTTTTTCTATTTTATTTTACATTGTTAATTAATTTTAATTTTAATTGTTTTTAATAATGGTTAAGTGTTAAAGGTGATAAAGTGGATTTTAACTTTTAGATCGAGTTGAATATTTTAACTCTTCAATATATTTTGTCTGTCTTGTCTAACTCACGAAATTCGGGCTCGAGGAACTAGTCCATCTATCCACTTTATTTAAAAAAAAAAAAAAAACTTAAAACATTAATTATTATTTTATAATTAAATTTTTAATACTCGCAACTTAGATTTTAATTATTAGTTATAGGCAAGAAATTTAATACACAAAAGTTATTATTTAATTTTATTCGATTAAACATATTAAAATATTTTAATTCCATTGGATGATATCCTTAAGATAAATTACGAGATATTGTTGTTGTTCATTTAGAAACGTGATTTCTGTCATAATTTTATTTTTAAAAAACTTGAAAAATAAATATATGAAAGATATTTAAATTATGGGTTAAATATGTTTTTAGTCTCTATACTTTGAGGCGATTTTGGTTTTAGTCCATTTTCAAACTATGGTACAATTTAGTCCTTCAACTTTAGAAAACTCTGGTTTTAGTCCTTTTTACCAAATTTTTTTAACTTTATTTGTTGTTTCAAACGCGTTTCTCAGTTAACATTGAAGTAAAAATATGTCAAACAGTGTAAACAATCCAAATGCTATGATAAAACGTGCTTGAAACAACAAATAAAGTTAAAATTTTTTGGTAAAAAGGACTAAAACCAGAGTTTTCTAAAGTTGAAGGACTAAATTGTACCATAGTTTGAAAATGGACTAAAACCAAAATCGCCTCAAAGTATAGGGACTAAAAACATATTTAACCCTTAAATTATCTTATAACTTTAACTCTTAAATGTCTCACTATTAATTGAAACATAATTAATTAAAAATTAAAAATTAAAAATTATTTATATTTTTAAATATACTTTATATATATATGTATATATATATATATATATATATATATGGGGTTTGTTAACACGCGTACGCCTGTTTTTCCGTTGGTACGTTTTAACAATGTATACTGGATTATAGTAGACAAAAATACCCTCATATATAATGGATTCTAAGTTTTAAGGTCAAGGATATTTAAATAATTTTCATTCTCAAAACTAAAAAAAANAAACCCCAAACCNTTACTCACCTCTCTCATTCCTCTCAACCCTTTCTCTTTCATCTCTCTCACTCTAACATTTTCTCTTTCATCTCTACTGTTTCTCCAATTGAAAAAAAAATCAGAAACCCTACAGTTTTTTATCTTGCACAATGGTTAAAGTTTATTCTAAACGCCTGCAGAAGTTGATTCAGTGATAAAAAAAGGACATAAGGAAATTAAAGAAATAGGTATATATAGAAGAGCTCCTTAGGAGTACAATTCTTTCCATTATAGGTTGTAATCTTACATCATGTATACCATACCAAAAGAGAAAGGAAAAAGAAACACTTTGTGTAAAGGAAAAAGGACAATAGAGGAAAAATATATAACACATCCTCCAAATGAACGAACAAAGCAAGAGCAACAAATTACGGTGTCGCGGGTTGTTGTGTGTGGCTGAGGGAGAGTATGGAGATGGGAGAGAAACAAATTGGATAAGTGAGGAAGGTGGATTAGGGTTAGGCAAGGGTTTCTGATTTTTTTCTTTTTCAATTGGGGCAACAGTAGGGATGACAGAGAAAATGTTGGAGTGAGAGAGATGAAAGAGAAATGGTTGAGAGAAATGAGGGAGGTGAGTAAGTTTGGGGGTTTCTTTTTTTTTTTTTTAGTTTTGAGAATGAAAATTATTTAAATATCCTTGACCTTAAAACTTAGAATCCATGATATATGAGGGTATTTTTGTCTACTATAATCCGGTACACATTGTTAAAACGTACCAACTGAAAAACAGGCGTACGCACATTAACAAGCCCATATATATATATATATATATAAAAAAAATTTACGTACAAGGGCTTTAGATGTTAGTTATTTTGGGCTTTTAACATCACCTCCCGAACCGACGTCTTTAGGTGACGTTAATGAGACGTCGAATTTCTGTAGGTGCGACGTTGCTATAGACATCGGTTTAGTGCAAAGCACGACGTTTATAAAGACATCAGACATTGCACTCTTAGACGTCGGTCAGTGACACGTTCGACGTCTATAAAGCCGTCAAACATTGCATTAACTGACGTCTATTGGCACTATAGACGTTAGGCATTACATTAAGCGACGTCTATGAAGTGTTTGTTGTGTTTTGGTACAGTTGTTGTCGTGTCTTTGGGTAGCGTACTAGTCCCTCCTTCCTTTTTGGTAGTTTCTTCGTAAGAAAAAATTGCATCTTTTGGATTTCTCATTGTATTTCAACCCAAAGACGAACCTGGGTTGTTGCCTAGGTCCATTCCGACCGCCAAGGAAAAAGAATACGGTGAGAATACCGTATTCTTTTTCGTTGGCGGTCGGAATGGACATAGGCAACAATCCAAGCTCGTCTTTGGGTTGAAATGCCATTAGAGATCCAAAAAACGCAAGTTTTCCTTACGAGAAAACTAGCAAAAGGAGAAGGTGCACTACGCTACCCAAAGACACAACAAAAAACCGCACAAAAACACAACGAAAACTCATTTTAATCGGTTCAAATGAGAGACAATACATCAAAGATTACTTTACTCGGAGTAAAAACAACTTAAATGGTTAAAAGGAGAGCAAACTTACCTGGAAATGCAGTGCAGCGAAGAGAAAAGGCGAAGATGATGAAACTGTTGGTTTGCAAACCGTTGGTTCGCAAGATTATTTAACAAGAAATTAGACGTCAGTTGGACACAAACCCGACGTCTATAATCGCATATACGTCGGTCGCTTGACCAATTTGATGTCCATTCGATTTAAATATTAATATTTGTGTTACATATAGACGTTGGCTTGACGGGATGAGACGTCTAGTTGGCGAAAACGAATGACTTTTCACATACCTGGTCAAACTATAGACGTCGGTTACTAAGGCAACTGACGTCTAGAATTGTATATAGACATCAATGTGGCGGGAACCAACGTTTATAACACGGAAAAGAATGACTATTCACCTACCTGACAGACATATAGACGTTAGTTAGAAGGTGCCCTGACGTCTATATGTCTGACAGGTAGGTGAGTAGCATTAATTTCCACCATATAAACGTTGGGGCCCGTGCCGAACTGACGTCTATATGACTGAAAGAAATGACTTTTCACCTATATAGACGTCAGATTGAAAATCCCTGACGTCTAAAATATTATAGACGTCAAGGAGCCATCTAACTAACACCTATATTACCAACTTACAGAAATGTCACCGGTCATCAATATACATCGTGCTTATCCTTAGATATTTACGGAAATGCCTCGGCTAACCATTTGACCCAAGATTTTGACAGTACAGCTTTATATTTTTATCCACTATACTGTTGCAAATCAGTCTCCCTCAGTCTCTTTTTAGCAACTAATCACGGATTTAGTCAAAATATGTTAACTACTCTATCATTCCTATTAGTTATTTGATTTGTCAGGATTTAAAACGAGAAATATTTGGTTTGTCAAATTTTAAAATTTTGGAATATTTAATATGTACTGTAGTTTTAATTTTTAAATAAAACAAATAACAATAAAAAATAAAGGCGGGTATTATAATAATATTGAAATAGGTTCCTTCTTTAACTTCATTTAGATGATAATTAGTAATGATATTATATTTTGACTTAAATATGAAATATGAATTTTTCTAAATATTGTGATTGTTTTGTTTCGTCCTTCACTTTTAGAATCAGTAATTCAGTTTTTATATTAATTTTTTTTATACTTTTTTTTCTACTTTACTATATTAATTACAATCTTCAAATGATTAGTTAACTAAACACCAACAAGTTACTCTTTATCAAATAATTGGCACTGGATATCCTGTAACACTGGAACTAACACAATGAGTACAGAATACTGTGTGATAGACGAGTAGTTTACGAAATACCGAGAACTGCACTCTAAAAGAAAAACATCTCTATAAATATTATTTTTAATCATATTTTGATTTTATTTTTTTTTTATTAATCCAACTTTAACTAGAATCTTTAACTTAAAACAGTAACTTGAGTAACAGACATTCCTTCGATAAAGAACAAAAAGACTTGAAAAATAAATAACGAGTAATAAGAGTTCGTTAAGTGAAAAAATATTTTGTAAGATACATTCCACTCTCTAATACACTTTCCCTCTAAATTTGTTACCATGTTATTTATTACATTATGCTTATCTATTAGCACTTTATAGATATTTTTTATTATCTTGCTTATTAAGATTTTAATCAAACTTCGATCCTTAAATTCATTATTTATGTGTATGGAAAACATCCGTGTAAGAAAAAAAATTAACTATGTAAATAGATCCATATTTTAAGATATTGTTGTTTGACTTTTTTTATTGAGAATAATATCATGCTTTCTTGTTATTAGAATTATATTCAAATATTGTAGGATTTACAGTAATTCATACACATTATTCAATCAATTAAATAGTATTTTCTTTATAAAAAAGTTCACACACATAATTCAATCAACATAATTAAATTCTCTTTATAAAAAAAATTGCATGATTTTAAAAAAAATGTCATGTTTCTACTATTTAATTTTTTTAGTATTACAAATTCCCTTATATCACTACATTCCAATTTTTAAGAGTTTCATATTTAAGTGTTTCCTTGTGAGCTAAATAATAAACTTTGAATGATGTTAGCATTTTCTATCATACAAAAATTGTGTACTTTGAAGAAGATGAAGGTTATACCATTCTTTTTGTGATATTTGAGCACTGAACATTCTTTATTTTCTTTAATTTATTTTATTGACTGTTAAGAAAAAAAAAAGAACATATTGCAATTTAATTTTCAACGGTAATTTATTCTTATATATAAATGTGATATAAATTTAAATGTAAGTAATAGAAATTATATTAAAATGAAACTGAATATGTTATTTATAATAAGAAAAATTAAAATTGGAAAAATTAAATTAAAATTTATAAAAGGTATTTATAGGAATAAATTTCAAATACATTCTCTTAAGTAATTTATTTTAGGCTTAATACCGCTTTTGGTCCTTAGTTTGGGGGTTGTGTTCAATATGGTTCTACCTTTTTTTTCCTAAACAGTTGATCCCACATTTTGAAAAAAATTATTCAATTGACTCCTTTTTGCTTACAGCGTCAATTTCCTAACGGTGCTGGTATGAGATTAGCAACGTGGCATTGTGAGATTTATTGACAAGTAAATTAGAAAATGGGAAAAATAATTTCAACACGTCAGAAAAGCTTTTTACAGGTTTTAATTACCGACGGAAATGAATCCGTCGGTAAATATTTCATTACCGACGGCTTTACCAAGGGATTTTGATTTTTTTTACCGCAGTAAGTGACAATGTCAGTTACCGAAGGATTTACCGAAGGCTCATGTTCGTCGGTAACTTTAATATCACTTACCGACGGATTTACCGAAGGCTTTTGGCTGTCGGTAAAAAGAGCGGGAATTTTCCCGCCCATTATTTCACTTACTGACATTACCGACGGCCAAAATCCTTCGGTAAAAGTTACCGACAACCTTTTTACCGACGGTGTGTTGGCCGTCGGTAATATCAATGGTCGTCGGTAATATCAATCATTCCTGTAGTATGGGGTAAAATTGTTATATGGGAAAAGTTGTCGCGTTATTGGGGTTGATAGTGGTCCCATAGGTCGTTCTTTAACTTTGTAGTGGTCCCCGTTTGCATTTGCAGGGTTAGGGTTGGGATGTCTAATTAGAGGTTTCAGGTAGTGGTCCACAACGGTGGGACCTTGATAAAAGACGTGTCATTTAAGTATATAGGTGGGGAGATAACATATTGGGAGGTTGACCCCGAAAAATGGTGTTATTTTGGAATAGTAGGTTCACTTAAGCACATGGGTTACATGCAAGTAGCAGAGTTATATTACAATGTTCAACATGTATTACACAAGTTGTATGACGATAAAGGAGCTATGATCATGCTGAAGGTGGCTCA
The DNA here is from genome assembly GCF_000741045.1 of Vigna radiata var. radiata. Lineage (NCBI taxonomy): Eukaryota > Viridiplantae > Streptophyta > Magnoliopsida > Fabales > Fabaceae > Vigna > Vigna radiata. The sequence continues at coordinate 114,543 of NW_014544138.1, read as the reverse complement.
TTATTTAGATAAAGTAAACCTGTATGTTGTACATGGGGTGGACAATCCAGAGGTAGTAGAAAATTATGTCAATGATGTGTTGTACTTATGTGAAGGACCAGCAGACAGTGGTGAGGATAGTGAGGTTAGGGACGAAGAAGTCGAACAACATAAGGCTATTGAGGATGGATTGAATGTTCATAATGAGGGTGGAGCTTAGGTTCACAGTGAGGGTGTTGAGGCTCCATTTCAGGTTGAGAATGAGTGTATTGAGGGTGGACTTAAGGTTGAGAAAGAAGAATTGGTAGTTGACATTGATGTTGGAGTTTAGGTTGATATGGACGGAGCAGTGGAGGTTAAGAATAAGGGTGGAATGGTGGTTGAGAATGAGGGTGGAGTCGAGGTTCATACAGAGGGTGTTGGCGTTGAGACTCCATTTGAGGTTGAGAATGAGTGTGAAGGTCGAGATGAGGTTGAGAAAGAAGAAATGGCAGTTGAGAATGATGTTGGAGTTGAGGTTCATTTGGAAGGAAAAATGGAGGTTGAGAATGAGGGTGGAGTTGAGGTTGATACTGAGGGTGTTGGTGTTGAGGCTCCTTTTGAGGTTCAAAATGAGTGTGTTGAGGGTCGGGTTGAGGTTGTAAATGAAGAAGTGGTAGTTGGCAGTGATGTTGACAGTGAAGAAGAAGAAGTTGAGATTGAAAAAGAAGCAGCTCATAGTGATGAAGAAGTGGAAGTCGACAGTGAGGATGAACCAGGAATAAAGGATTTGAGTGGTGATGAGTACGTTGATGAAGACAGTGATGATGAAGCACAACCAATTGGAAGGGGTTTGTCAGATGGAGAATGGGAGTCTGATGTGCTTTTAACGCCACAAAATAGTGGAAGTGATGAGGATGACATCGAGGATAGAGTATATGGTGGTCCCTTTTCAAAGTATGTAAAACAGAAATCAATGGCAGATTATAAGTGGCAAGTGGTCACCACATTTACCGATAAGGATGACTTTAAGGGTGATGTTCATGTTGGGAGGGCTCTAAAATTTGTGAAAAATGATAAACGTAGGGTGAGGGTCAGATGCATGGGTGGTCAAGGAAAGTGCTCATGGGTGGCTTATTGTGGGTATTTGCAATCACGTAAAATTTGGCAATTGAGGAAGATTATTGACACCCATACGTGTAGTAGGAAACTTAACATTGAAATGATGAACGCCAAGTGGTTGAGTCAGGAGATTGATAAGTCTTTAATTGACAATCCTAATTTAAAAGTGAAAGACATACGTAGTAAAGCATTAAGGAAATGGAATACGAATGTGTCAATTTCCAAGGCAAGGAGGGCAAAGTTGATTGCATCCCGACAAATGGAAGTAGATTACAAAGAACAATTTAAAAGGATCTATGACTATGGACATGAGGTGTTGAGGTGTTGAGGTGTTGAGGTGTAACCCAGGGTCAACAGTAAAGATTAAAGTTGACGGTGATAATGGTGAACCAATCTTCCAAAGAATATATGTGTGTCTCAAAGCTTGAAAAGACAGTTTCATGAACTGTAGGCCCATTGTATGTTTAGATGGGTGTTTTAAGAAAGGTCAGTATAAGGGGGAGGTGCTTACTGTTGTTGGTAGAGACCCAAACGAGCAAATGCTACCACTAGCCTATGCAGTTGTAGAAGTGAAAAACAAGGAGGCTTGGTCCTGGTTTTTGCAGATACTAATTAAAGACCTAGGGGAAAATGAAGTATGTGGGAAGTGCACGTGGATGTCTGACCAACAAAAGGTAAATGTAACGTATATGTTTCAATAATATACTTTATGGCTTGTTAAGGTGTATGTTATAATAATAATTTCATGTGGACAGGGGTTAGTACAAGTTATCCAAGAACTTCTGCCTGAGGCACATGTATTCAAACTTCAGGAAAAGATTTAGTGGTTAAATATTAAAGAATATGATATGGAGGGCTGCAACAAGCACATATTAAAGAAGTGAATGTCGAAGCATACAAATACCTAATAGGCATTCCCCCAAGGTAACTCATTCTTCCTTACATGCATATTTCAGTCACTGATGCATGGTAATAAATTTTGGAAGTTTTTCTGTATCAGGTATTGGTCAAGATCGCGCTTCACAGGTCAAGCAATGTGTGATAGCCTAGACAACAACATCACTGAAGCTTTCAACAATGTTCTTTTGCATGCTAGAGAACAGCCAATTATCACCATGCTCGAGGAAATAAGAGTTTATCTGATGAAACAGTGGGCCACCAACAGAACCAAGGTGGCAAGTATGAATTTCACAATATGCCCAAAGATAAAAAAGAGACTTCTAAACGAATCAAAGTTATCAAAATTTTGGGTTCCTAGGTAATATTCTCATTTACGTTGAAATACATTTCTGATTAATCTTCATTTATTGACGTGCTTTTATTTATTTTAGCTGGTCTGCTAGAAAGATATTTGAGGTTAGCCACAGTTCAACCATTGACAACAAGTTTAAGGTGGACCTGGACACTCATGATTGTAGCTGCAAAAAGTGGTTGATCAATGGCATCCCATGCTGTCATGCAATTGCAGCAATGAATTACTCAAGTTTAGACCCAGAAGATTTTATACCTACGTGCTTTAGAAGATCAACATATGAAGAAGTCTATGCCTCCATAATTTACCCTATCAATGGGCATTTGCTATGGGAAAGAACACCCTACCATGATGTACTGCCCCCAATTAAGAGGAAGTTACCTGGGAGGCCCAAGAAAAAAAAGGAGGTTGAAGGCATGGGAGCTCACTAAAGATGACACTCAAATGCGTGTTGGTGGGCACATCAAGAAATGTAGCATATGCCGTCAGAGGGGCCACAACAAAAACAACTGTCCTTTACGTCCTCAGCCAACAGAAACAGTAGAAAATCAACCATCACAGGCACCACAAGTACCCAATCCCCTGGATCATCACAGGCACCACCAAGTACCCAATCTCCTGGACCATCACAGCCACTACCAAGTACCCAATCCCCTGGACCATCACAGCACCACCAAGTCCTCCAACATCCCATCCACCAACGTTGAGGAAAAAACTAGATTGCAGAAGATAAAATACTTAGATGATTTGTTAAGTTATTATGTACTCTGATTGTGATGTTAAGTTGTTCACTTTGATGGTCATGTTTTGTAGTTCACTTTGAGATTATGATGTTTTGTAGTTCATTTTGATGGTGATGTTTTGTAGTTCACTTTTATGGTGATGTTTTGTAGTTCACTTTGACATTGTGATGTTTTGGATAAGTATTTTGAATCAGTTTTTTGATCATGTATTCAGAATGTTATTTTATCAGCCTTGTCATAATGACTTACTTTTAACAGCCCTGTCACAATTATGGACTATATTAAACAATTTAAACTTAAATAAGGGACTATTATGAACATTTTTAAACCATGCCAGGGACTATTTCAAACATTATTGTACGTGAATCATTAAGGGTACGTGAATCATTTGGAGGAATCAAGGAAGAAGAAGTTGTGCAGTTGGTTAAGAAGGTACGTGAAGTAGCTGGAATGATTAAAACGTTGTGAATCTAAGTGAGATGATTATGTCACCATCAAACAATATTGCGTGCACTGTATTAAAGTCATCAAAATACACAATGGTCATACTACATTGGATGACTGAACCAAAACAGTTCAAGGTTTACATAGAAACCAAAACAGTTCAAGGTTTACATATTAAAGTCATCAAACCACTTCTTTCAACCAACCAAGACATTACAACAAAACATAGAAACCTAACCTACTTTCCCCACCTAATACCATAAAGCGAAACACATCCACAAAAGCACAAGGATCAATACAATACAAAAAAACTGAATTACAAACAACAATTTCATCTTCTTCTGCAGACCCTTCACTACATTTTCCAGATCAGTAATCGTCCTCCTTTGCCTCCAAATTGTACTATCTTTTTCATCAACATCTTCTTCACAACACCATTTGAAAAAGTTACAGGACCTCACACTTGAATGGCCATCCTGTTATTCACGGAATCAGGGGAACTATCAAAAAATGAAGAAACTGAATGAAACATGATAAAGTCACTCGGGTATACCTTGTAATGAGGACATCCCCAAAAACTTCTACCACCATTTTTTGTAGTTTTAGCCACTTTAGTTACAGCAAAATCACCATAGTAACAAATAGGATTCCACCCACCTTTCCTCCACCCACCACCATGGGACGAACTCGAACAACCTTTGCCCCCATCTATTAGAATAAGAAGAGCACCCTTGGGAAGAAGCCATATATGTCCTCAGAAACCCTAACCCCCAACTTCCTTTTAACCTCTCACAATTTTAAGTTAGCTGATGTACCAATTTTAACCACAGTGCCACACAGTCACATTACCTTGCCACGTTGCTAATGTTTTTCCAGGGGAGCACCAGCACCGTTAGAAAATTGACGCCGTAAGCAAAAAGGAGTCAATTGAATAGTTTTTTCAAAAGGTGAGATCAACTGTTTAGGAAAAAAAAGGTAGGACCATATTAAATACAACCCCCCAAACTAGGGACCAAAAATGATATTAAACCTTTATTTTATATTGATATTAAAAGAATTGTTAATATTCATTATTTTTAATATTAATATTAATTATAATTATAATTGGTTATAATTAATATTATAATTAATGTTATTAATTTTTTTAACCTTCGTTGTTGTAATTGAAATAGAGTAAATTACAGTAGAGTAAATTCAACAAGTAGAAAATAGGTTGATTGTAGCATTCATTTTACTGCATATTTATATTTGTCTTGGATGGTTGGAATATGGATAGATCCAAAGCAATGTGCACAACTGAATTGGAGCAAACCCCTTAATATCACAAATGGAATAGCAAGGGATACTTTATCTTCACTAATATTCTTGACTGAAAGTGATTCATAAAGATCTAAAATCAAGTAATGAATTATAGTAGTATGACATGAATGCAAAGATTTCATATACGTGGAATCGATTTCATCGGTTTCGTCATCCAACATGAGCACAAGAACAGATTTTTCAAACACACTGAATCGATTTCATGAGTTGAATAATCGATGCCATCATTTTTAAAATATAACTAGAATCAATTTCAGGAATTGAATAATTGAATCCACTCTCTCAAAAATAACCGAAATTGATTCCAAAAGGTATACAACAACAAAGAATTGATTCCAAAGTCTCAAGAATCGATTCGTTATCATGTTCCTTCTCCCAGTACATGAATGAGTTAAGAGTATTTTGGTGTTTGAGTTGTGTATCAATTGTCCATCCCTCCAATTCTCATGGTCATGTGCAAAATGCTTCAATTTCATCTCTCGCAAATTGGTGCTCTCAAATTATTGCTTATCCATTGAAACAAATGTCTCATTCAATTGCAAATTAATCCTTTCAAGTATTAATCAGGTATACGTTAGTAGTCCTCCATGGAAACAAACATAGCATAAAAGATATTCCATAATAACTTTATTTTACTTTAGAAATCATTTTCTTAATAGTGATTATTCAAATTTTCTATAACATAAATGTATAAGATCAAAGATATTTTATATTGATAGAATCCAAATTGTTCTTCTGAAATTAAGTCAATTAAGAATTAATCTCCTGTAATTAAGCTATTCAAATTCATATAATTAAGTTATTAAATATTTTTTAATTATGTTTGCATAATTACATTTTTTATATAGATCACATTTTTATGTATATATATTTATTATAGAATCCATATTATTCTTTTCAAATTAAGTTTAACTCTCGTAATTAAGCTATTGAAATCTATGTAATTAAGTTATTAAATATTTTGTAATTATGTTGTGCATAATTACATTCCTAATTTAGATCATAATTTTATGTGTGTATATATATATGTATATATATACTTATCTCAAATACATAATGAGACACGCATTCGAATCATCTTTCTTTCTTACATGGTATTAGAGTCATTATTAGAGTCTATCCTAGCGAGATTTGTTGTTTGTTGGACATATTGTTCCATCCACTATCAGTCCATTATCATACTACCCATTAATGTCTATTCCTACACTTGAGATGTACATACCTCGACGTAAGGGAGTGAGTTGAAAGTCTCACATCGATTAGAGATAAGACTAGTTTAGAGTATATTAGTGGATGCAAATCTCATCTTACAAGTAGATTTTTTGGGATTTAGTTAGGTCCATATAGCCACACCTTACCCAATACCCAACGACATTGTCACTACTATGCACACCATGTCCCTAACACCTCTTAACAACACGTGGTACACAGACACTGGAACCTCGTCTCACTCAGCGACATCATAAGGTAATCTCACATCTTATTCTAATTTAAGTCATTTAAATCAGACACTAATTGTTAGTAGTGGGTATTCCAATTTAGGGTTCCAATCACACAATCCTTTTAACATCAAATCACCATACACCTTTCATCCTTCACCACGTCTTGCACACACCACATATTATAAAACTTTTTTTTTTACAACTCCCTATTGATAATAATGTTTTTTTTTTCCTTTGACCATTTTGGCTTCTTTTTTGCTAATATCAAGACAGGGATCCTTATGAGATGTGATAGTGTTTGTGACCTTTATCCTGTCACTAGTCCCACTCCTTTTCCTCGTCTAGCTTTTGGTGCCTAGGATAGTCATATTGGTCATCTTAGTTTTTCTGTTTTGTAGTATCTTCATTGGAAAAAGTTCATTGTCTATGAACATTTGAATTCAAAAACTATTTGTGATTTGTGTGTGTTTGAAAAACATGTTAAGTTACCTTTTTGTGTCATTTAATAATGTTAATTTGATGCCTTTTGATATTTTATATAGTGTTGGACATCACCTATTTTAAGTTCCTCTGATCATCACTATTATGTTTTATTTTTCGATGATTACTTTGATTTCCTGTGGGCATTTCGTTTAGGTACTAAATATCAAGTTTTTGACAAAGTTTGAATCTCTCACTAATCAAATTCAAATAAAAATTTTCAAAAAGTTAAATGTTTTCAATGTGATAATGGGCATGAGTAACAACAATGCGTTATTTCATCAATTTTGTAATGATAATGGTCTTCTTTTCTGATTCTCTTGCCTCCTACTTCTTCGCAAAACGACAAAGTAGAATGTAAAATTTGAATCATTAAAACCATGATTCACACTTTCCTTGCTCATTTGTTTATTCCTTCTTCGTTTGACATCACACCCTTCAAATGGCAACGTATGTCCTTAATATGCTTCCTCTAAAGACCTTTTTTAATTGATCTCTCAGTTAACTTTTGTATTATTGTGATCCCTCTTATAAACATTTACAAGTATTTGGTTGTCCTTGTTATCTTTTGTTCTCATCTCTTACCATTAACAAACTACAACCACGATCAACTCGACGTGTTTTATCAGGTTATCCCCTTAATCACAAAGCTTATAAATATTTTGATTTGTCCCACAAAAAAGTAATAATATAACGACATGCCATGTTTTATGAAACATGGTTTCCTTTTGCCCATATGCATTCCTCCCCTATTTCTACTTATGACAGTTTCACTAATGACATACGTCTCTCCTGTATTTATTCCTAGCCCACCCCTAACCATAACCTTTCTCTAACCTACAACCTACAATATTACCCTCCTATTCATCCATCACATCCACCTCCACGACCAACTTATCCACTTCTCCTATACTTCAAACCAGCCCGCCCTACCTCTGAACCTTACCCCTCCATCACGAGCCCCCCTCCTAGTAGAACCATGGCCACCCGTAGCATGACCAATGTTTACAAACCCAAAAAGCTCTTTAACCTTTTTATTTCCATTGTCGATCCGATGATACCACCTCTTCCCAAATATCCAACCCTTTCTTTATCAGACCCTAATTGGAAATCTATAAAGGAGTTTGATTTGGATGCTCTAATTAAAAATAATACGTGAGATTTGGTTATGTGACCTTGTAATGTTAATGTCATTCATCATATGTGGATTTTCAAACATAAAAAGAAATTGGATGGTTGTTTTAAGTAGAGCCGTCAAAATGGGTCACAACCCGCGAGCCAACCCGGCCCGTCACGGGTTCGGGCCGGGTTGGGTTTGAAAAATACAACCCACTTATATGCGGGTCAGATTTCAACCCGGCTCATTTAGACCCGGCTCATGCGGGTTGAACCCGTGGTGAGCCGGGTTGGCCCACCAACCCACCTACCTAATTTTATTTTTTTAAATTTATTATTTTATTTATGAAACCCTAAAAATTATAATACTTTCTTCACTCACTGTGTATATCAAAAAAGTAACCTCTGCTCTCTCAAATCACTCTCACGCTACTTGCTCTTATTTGACGGTGCTCTCACCCTCACTTCACTGAAATT